>NW_027309825.1:872160-1159514 GCF_047496795.1 Chiloscyllium punctatum
ACAGAATTTCCATGGCTGTTCACCGCTCCTGTAACACTTTAGAACTCTGCAAAGAGAATAATTATTATTTATTATAATTTGTCTAAAATGTAGGATGTGATTTGGCAGTCAGAATGACCAGCAGCATTTGCAACAAAGGGTTATGAACATGGAAATGAACTCATTATATTGAGATTACTCTTGTCACAAGTATCAATAGATGGTGTTAAGTGAGAGACAGACTCTGAAAGAAAGGTAATTCCATGGGTTACATGATGGTATCTTCGATTATTTTATTTTTTTTCAGGTTTCACTTGTTACAAAGCCAGTGTTCTTTAGGAGTAATTACACAGGGTATGTTATACGTAATCACAAATGCTTTCACAAATCAAAATACATCAACAACATGAAGCATCGTTTCAGCAATAGTTGGAGTTGCCATTTTGAAGGTGGTGTCTTCACCCTGTGAAGAAGTAATCTGAAGATTGGCTGTTTTTATCATAAAGGGGCATTTTTCATTGACTTTGATTTTTCTTTCATAGAAGATACCGAGTGCCACCCTAACACCGTTAAAATCCTCCCACCGCCAGTGGAACAAGTCTTACTGGAGGCGACGGTGACGTTAACCTGCGTTGTGTCCAATTTTCCTTCTGGAGTCAACGTGACCTGGAAACAAGAAAAGAAGCCTCTGAAAACAGAGATTGCTGACCAGCCTGGACAGAATCCCGACAGCGTGATCAGCAAATTAGACATTTCTACTGAAGCCTGGCTGAGTGGCGTTACTTTTGAATGTGTGGTGTACCATCAGAATCTACCGACTCCGCGGAGAGACTCCATCCACAAGGAGAAAGGTGAGCGGTGAGATTAAAACACAAAGGATCCCATGTGTAATCCAGATGCAGTTACATCAATGTCAGGGTTTGATTGGTATGAACAAACACCATTGGGAGTATTAATGGTGCATCTGAAGGCAGGATAGCTGGGTAGCTGATTAAGATAAAGATGGACCAAAGGATATTGTATTCTGATTCAGTCAGATAAAGTGGGAAGAAGCCTGGGTTGTGACGTCACCATCAGCAATGACAGTTGGACAGAATGTCCTTGTTGTGGGCTGGAAACATGGAGGCAACTTTCACATTAAACTCGACTTTTTTTACTGAACAGAATGTGTACCATTCTGCTCCTTTAGTAAACGGAAGTGAATAAATCCCAAATTAAACGTGGCATAGTTTAATATTTAGTGAAATTGTGATATTGGTTCAGGATTTTTTGGTTGATTTATATTTGTCTCACATATTCTGCAGTGATTAATCCGCTGGAGCCATCAGTGTCGGTCCTCCTGCCACCAACAGAAGAAATCTCCGCTCAGAGGTTTCTCTCCCTCACCTGTTTAGTGAGAGGTTTCTCCCCCCGAGAGATCTTCGTCAAGTGGACAAACAATGACAAGCCGGTGAATCCCAGTAACTACAAGAACACTGAGGTGATGGCGGAGAGTGACAACATCTCCTTCTTCATGTACAGCCTGTTATCCATTACAGCGGAGGAGTGGGCCAGCGGTGCTTCTTACTCCTGTGTGGTGGAACATGAAGCGATTCCACTGAAGATAATCAACAGAACAGTCGATAAATCCAGCGGTAAACCAAGTTTTGTAAACATTTCGCTTGCACTGATGGACACTGTTAATTCATGTCAATAAAAATTTCAAAGTTGAATTTAATAATTCAACAGAAGTAATAGAAGTGTTTTTTTCCCTCCAGTTGTGAGTTAAATACTGAATTAATTGTTTCCCACCCTGACTTCCATTCCATCTGTGTAGTTAAAGTGGATTATCAACAGGTCTAGGACGAGTGTCTTGTGCAGTTAATGTTCTCTGCTCAGATACACCCTGGGTCAGAGACAGAGTAAAGTTCACTCATTGCAGGATTCCGCCAAATACCTTATCCATCCTAAATCCCTCTGTGACAAAATCTGACAATGTCCATTTTATGTCAAGGGTAGAGCACGAGTTATGAACTTGGTGTTCTTGATTCCCCCGACTGGACACTCTTACAAAATTCATGTCAGTTTTAAACTGCCACATTGCACCAATTGGAAATGTAAATTTAAGACACTTTAAAATTAAATTTGATTGGAACATACCAATCGTAAATAGTGCAGAAGAGTTTGAATGTAACCTTTGTTTCTGGGGAATTGCCAGGGATCTTGCACCAGTGCATGAGTTGACAGAACGTATCTTCACTTTCACACCAAAGAGAATCAACAGATAAGTTGTCGTGAAGCAGAGGGGAGGGGAACGATGAATGGTCTGTCCTCTTGCTCCCTGTGAAGAGTTTTCATGGAAGATGTCCTCTGTAATGTAACCCAGTTACTAACAGGAACAGTCAGCTTCTTGCTTACTGTCCAAAGATTTAACATTTCCATGCAAAATAATACCTTTGAAGCATGTTGGACATGCTTGGCTCTGTTAACAAATGATGAACATTGATTCCCATAATCCAAAACTGGTGTTTGCATCGTCCCGGTTTGTATTCCATAGGTTTGTCTCAGTTTTCTGGAGCACATGGGGTCAATTCTTGTATTCGAATACCTGATATCATTTTGTTTCACATACAGAACACAAGTGGACATTTTCTAATAAACATATTCAGAAATGTTATCTCTGGGGCAGTGGGGATTTGAACTCAAGACTTTTCTCTCAGAGACAGAAATTCTATCACTGCAACAGAAGTGTTGCTCATAAAACATTTATCTCTCCATGACGATGGGAAATGTTTCCTACAACACCAAGGTCAGATCTAATTATGGGCAATCCATTAAAATTCGAACAATAAATTACAGCAATAAAAATTGCAGTCTGGTATAAGAACAGATACAGAGAGATGATCACAAATACACTCGTAATGACACATATACGAGCTCTCACCTAAAGACACATATTTATGTGCACACTCAAATGTGCATATAGATAAGATGTCACACATGCATACTCACACAGAGCCACAGATGCAAGTGGCACTTGAACACTCTCTAAGCTCATACAAAAACTCACATACACTGAATGAAAATCATTTGCACAAATGAACAGGGGTACTCACACATAACCATGAGAAACAAAGACACACGGTAACACACAAATACATTTACATTCATACAGCACAATGCGTACAGACATACACGCATGAACACAGATTCAAATTCTGAAAAATGTCCTCCCACTTGTCAACTCACACAGGCACGTAAGTGCACAGAGATAAATATTAATATCATAATTTTCCCATTTTCAGAATCACAAACATACAATGACAGAGGCAGCTTAATTAGTTATTTTTAAACCACATTGATCAGCATGGATACAATATCACACGTACACACAAATTCAGAGTCTCACATGCAGACACACAAGTGCATAGATCAACAAATAGAGGGGTGTTTATTAAATAAGGATAATGGGCACAAGCATCAGCAAGCATCCACAAACAATAACACAAACAAGCTTCTCAGGAGATGGTTTGGGAAAGATTGTCACACAGCAAACATCATCATATAAATATAAACATCCATCAAAATATATCATTGCATGCTAACATTTATTAAGCATAAACATGAAAATAACCTAATGTAGGTAGGATCTGAAACAGACGCATAAGCACACATTTTAGATAGCACTAATGAAAAGTGAACACTCACAAAGAAATTACAAGATAAGCATAGGGGCAGCAACGAGGTGGCATATTAGCGTGATGATGCTTACACAATGTGAAAAGACCAAAATTTAGGTACACAAACACATGAGCACACCAGCAGTAAAGGAACAGGAATTTGTTTATTCACGCACAAACTCCAACATGGGCAAGAGTGAAGAAAGAGACTCTCATAACCACATACACAAACATTAAAGGAAAACCAAACACACCAAGCAGTAGATCAAATAAATTAAGGGACACATGTACAAACACTTATTCCTAAATGTACAGATCCGACAAACAAAAATATGAAGCAATGTCCTGACTGTGATGTCACTTATATTCATGATTTGCCAAGTAATTGGTCACCAATACATAAAGATGAGAACCACATTTGAACTTTTATTCAGTGATGGCCACAATTTTCAACTAAAGTGCTATCACAGCCTATATTTTAAATATAATGATTCAATTAAAATAATCATTAGTTATCAGCATTCCTCAAATAATAATATCCTTAAATAATAGATTAAAAGAAAAATAATTTAAAGCGTTCTGACATGGACAATGAAGAAAGTACATGTGCAGTTAGTATTTGTAATTTCTTGCTGAGAGTCAATGATGCACTAACAGATACAGATAAGAGTCACACTTGAGAAATACCTGACTGCTTTATGAAGATGTAATGGCCTCTAATTACATGACTTGGATGCAGATAGATCGATCTGGATCAATAAACAATCTAAATGCGTTCTCTCGGCTTTATATTCATAGATTCAATAGATCGCACTTGGATTGAAGACTATGATGATGATAACAGCAACATCTGGACAACTGCTTCCACGTTCATCACCTTGTTCTTCCTGAGTATTTTCTACAGCGCTGCCGTCACTCTGGTGAAGGTGAGAATAATCACATCTTTCTCACGCCAAGCAGCCCAATATGTTTTGTAAAATCTCTAAGTGTGCCATTGAATAAACATTAAGTCTGAAAGTCCCTGATCATAAATATCTGCGTCATTGCTTTTTGCCTCTTTTCCAGGTTAAGTGAATGAATTGTGGACCCCCTTGATTTTCGTGATCTGCTTATCAAGGTCTCTGAATTCCCAATCTACAATCTGTCCTGTTGCTGACTCTAACAGTGAGATTACTTCAGTTTATCAGCGTGTTACTGAGACAATTATTGATGGATTTTCCTTTTTACTTTGATATCTTTGAGATGGTTGTGGATGGAAGAATTTGTAGCTTCCCAGTTGTTTGAAGCCCCATTTGTTTTGCTTTTATTAGTTCCTTACTCAGAATGGTTACCTACCCTTTCTGATGAGCCTTTGTACTCCCTTTCTTGTGACTGTTACTGATGTAACCCTTTCTGATGGGCCTTTGTACTCCCTTTCTTGTGACTTTTACTGATGTAACCCTTTCTGATGGGCCTTTGTACTCCCTTTCTTGTGACTGTTACTGATGTAACCCTTTCTGATGAGCCTTAGTACTCCCTTTCTTGTGACTGTTACTGATGTAACCCTTTCTGATTAGCCTTAGTACTCCCTTTCTTGTGACTGTTACTGATGTAACCCTTTCTGAAGAGCCTTTGTATTCCCTTTCTTGTGACTGTTACTGATGTACAGAAAACTCCCAGCTCACAGCGCATGTGTTCTCATCTGAATGTGGCATCCAGCCATTATATTCACTTCTGTTAGCTTTTACATCAACTTTTTGGATAAAAATGCTTTCTGAAATGGTTAATAAATCTCGAATGAATATGCACTAACCTTGAGTTTACTTAATTCTTTCTTCAAGACCAGTCAGTAATAATAGATTTTCCCACATCCTACTCCTTTCCCAGCCAAATGCTTTCACTTGTTCTGTTTGGTTGTGTTTCATCCAGTCATTTAGTTTAATGCTGCGCTACCATGCAGCCCAATAATGTAAATACATCTATCACACGATATGCCTGATGGAACACTCCAGAGGCAGAATGATAAGAGAACATTTCCTCTTATGCACAAAGGGTCACGACTTTGGGTCATCTAATGATACAAATGAGGAGCTTTGCTCCACCAGAAGCCTATAAAAGGCAGGCAAAGGAGTTTGAAACTTTACTCTACACTGTCTAAACTAAAAGTACTCCCAATGTGGGGACAGCCTGGGTTAGTAATGCAGAAATCACCACCTAAAGCGCCCAACGAAACATTCATCAGCCAAAAATGTCAACGTTCAGTCAGGTATTCAGACACAACACGTGCACAATCCAAGGGCAGATTCTCAGGACTGGAGTTTTTCTCACACCTAAATCTCATGTATCACAATTCCTGGGGTCTATTTGACACACCGCATCTGTCAAATCCCAGGGAATGAGACTGAGATCTATCTGAGACAGGGATATTACTGAACAGCAACCCTCATAAATAATAAATCAGAGGTCGATGTTGATCAGGCAGAGCTCATGAGTACTTGAAATATTCAGCCATTGGGATCTATGTGACGCAAGACGGAATTGAGAACCAATCAGAGCAACTGTTCACAGAGTCTGGAAACTATCAGCAGAGGAGAACAGTCCCAACGTCTCAGGGTTGGTGAGGTGTATCATTCCGGGAATAGTGTTGTGAATCAGTCACGCACCCAATCTCATAACTTCGCATCTTTTCAAAAACGTGGCATCGGAAACAAGATGCAACATTCCAGGTGAGACAAGAGACTGTTTTATTTGAGTTTAATATAATTGCTTTGTGCTTGTTCTCTACAGCGTTATTGATGAAGTTGGGTTTATTTGCTCTTCTGTCCACGTGTCATGGTACATTCCCTGATTTGTGCACATACACACGGGGGATCCTCTGCTCCTTCACCCCTTTGGGTTTACTCCTTTACTATTGTATGTTCCTCTGAGTTCATCACAAAACAAAGAAGCACGCCACACCTCCCTGAGACTGAGATCTATCTGACACACCGATATTAATGAATAACAATCCTCAAAAATGATAAATCACAGGTTGATTTCGATCAGGGAAGGCAGAGATGAGAAGTTTTGGAAACCCTGCTGCTTTCCATGTCCTGTCCCACAACCCTCTGTCAAACTTGATGCTCTTAGCTGTTCTTCCAATATCCTAACATTTTACCTTAAATTGCTATTAATATTTTTCTGTAATTTTGCATTATATACCAAAGCACAGGGTGAACCAACAAGGACCCCAAACACTGAACTCTGAGAACGTACACAATAAGGTAACCTACATTCTGAAACGGCAAACCCCCGTTAACAAATAGTTGACAAGTACAAAACAGCGGCTGAGATTAACTTGAACTCATCAAAATAAAAGTCCTCTGGAGGTACAGCGGTGTAGGCAAGACCTGGGCAGACAGAATGGAGATCGGTTTGTAAAAATCTTGTTTATATCCAGAATTTTCCTTCCACACAATGTAACCTTTTATTTCCCATCACCCAAATCACCCATGGTATCTTTATTTTCAGCTACGAACCATCACCAGTAAACTGAATAATTTATGTTCAAAGCCCCTCCCACCATCAAAGGTACGGCAGAAATAGGAAGAGCTAGAAGGAGATTGGAGTCAATTTTTCTTGTGGTGAAATATAAGTGCTGTTCTAACACAAGGGATTTCTGAGGGATGGTCCAGTGAAGCTATGTGGATGGAACTCATAAATAAGAAGGGCGTGATTACTTTGATGCAATTGTAATAGTCCCCCCAGTAGTCAGAGTGAAATTGAGTAACAAATATGTTGAAAGATCTTATTTATATGTAAAAATAATAGGTTTGTAACAATCGCAAATTTTAAACTTCTAAACATACAGTGGGACAGCCATGGTCTTAAGAGCTTGGATGGTATGGAATTTGGTAAGTGCTAAAGTCAATGTTCTTCATTAATATGCAGATGTAACTACCTCAGAAGGAGCAAACCTGACCTACTCTTGAGATACAAGGCAGGGCAAGTGACTGAATGCTTAGTAGGGGAGCTTTTTGTGGCCGGGGTCATAATTCGATTAGTTGTAAAATATCTATGGAAAGGATTGGCATTATATATAAGTTAAAGTTCTTAATTGGACGAGGGCAAATTTTGATAGTATGAGACAAAAACTTTGAAGGGTTGATTGGAGTAGACTGCTTGCAGCTCAAGGGACGGCCGGCAAGAATGAAGCTTTCAGAAGTGAGATAACGTGAGTTCAGAGGCGTGATGTTCCTGTTAGTGTGAAGATAAGGCTGGTAAGAGGAGGGAACACTGGAGGAATAAAGATATTGAGGCTCTGGGTCAGATTAAGAATGAATCATATATTAGATATAGATAAATGAGATCAAGTGAACTCGAAGAGTCCAAGAGGTGCAGGGACATTCTAAAGAGGGAAATGAGGAGGGCAAGAAAGGAAAATGAGAAAGCCTTGGGAGATAATGTTAAAGATAATCCAAAGAGATTCGACTAGTACATTAAGAGCAAAGGGGTAGATCATAGAGTCATAGAGATTTACAACTTGGAAACAGGTCTTTCAGTCTCACTTGCCCATGCTGACCAGATATTCTAAACGAATCTAGTCCCATTTGCCAGTACTTGGCCCATTTCCCTCTAAACCCTTCCTATTCGTATACACACTCAGGTGTCTTTTATATGTTGAAATTGCACCAGCCTCCACCGCTTCCTCTGGCAGTTCATTCTATACACACCATCCTCTGCATGCACATGTTACTCCTTAGGTACTTTCAACTTTTCCCCCTCTCACTCTAAACCTATACTCACGAGTATAGGTTTAGGTGAGACTCCACCCGCCTCAGGGAAAAAAACCTTGTCTATTCACAATATCCATGCCTCTGATGATTTTATAAACATTTATAAAGTCACGCCTCAGTCTCCAATGCTCCAGAGAAATCAGCCCCAGCCTATTCTGCCTCTCCCTATATAACTCTACATGGCTGTGAATATGTATAAGCCTAGAGGGATGGCTTCATAAATCATGTTACATTTTATATAAATGCTGTTTTGTTTTAATTATCATTTAGCTTAAAATGGAGGATGGGTGCCTTTTCAATTTCATACCAGTAGCACAGAAAGACCTGAGGAAATAAACTGCAACAAAAAAATGGAGAAAAAGTTATTGCACTACGGATAATCTCACCATATCATTCGTGTAAAAAATAATTCCCTGTTTTGACCTTGCAGTTAATAGAGTCTATTAATTAGTCCTGTGTTTGTAATAATTTTCATCTATCTGTCATTCTACATTTAGTTGTTATAGTTACCGTGTGGATTACTGCACGTCTCTAAAAATTCAAAACAATATAAAGTAAAACTGCAAATTAAATATTGTATCTAATTAAGACAAAAAAAGTTAGCAATTCAATGATACCAAATTGGAAATAATTAGCAAATGAAGATCCACACAGATAAATGTAAGGTGTTACATCTTGGTAGGAATAATGTGCAGGTCATTTTTCAAAGATGCACATTTAAGGGAGGGAGACAAACAAAGGGATTTCAGACAATTACATCAGTCACTAACAATTTCACCACAGGTTCTAAAGGCCATAAAAATGCAAACAAAGCTCTAAGCTTTATCTCGAAAGGGATAGATTTGAAAGTAGGGTCCCTCTTAAATGTGGGTGGCTTGGTGGCACAGTGGTTTCCACTGCTGCCTCACAGCGCCAGAGACCTGGGTTCAATTCCTGCCTCAGGCGACTGACTGTGTGGATTTTGCACATTCTCCCCGTGTCTGCGTGGGTATGCTCCGGTTTTCTCCCACAGTCCAAAGATGTGCAGGTTAGGGTGGATTGGCCATGCTAAATTGCCCGTCGTGTCGGTTAAGGTTAGACGTATGGGTGGGTTGTGCGTCGGTGGGGCGGTGTGGACTTGTTGGGCTGAAGGGCTTGTTTCCATACTGTAAGTAATCTAATAATTTGGTTGACTATAATTAAGAGTATTGCCTGCAGTTCCAGTTGACATTTTATAGAATGTATGAGAAAGAGTGAAAAGAAGATTTATAAAAATGCTACACAAGTTTCTGGCTGTGCATGTCAAGGAAGAATTCTTCTCTCTTGAAAAGAAGGCTGACAGTTCTAAAATTATGAGAGGTTTTGAAGGAGAAGGTACAGAGAAAACATTTCACTTTGGGATAGAACATAACTAGAGGCTGTCAATATAAGGCGGTACCTCAAGAAATCCAAAAGGGAATTCAGAAGAAACCTCTTCACTGAAATAATGATGAGAACGGGGAATATGTGACCAGACGGAATAGTTGAAATCAATAGTTTAGATGTATTTCAAGGAAACTAGGCGAGCACTTGGAAAGGTTGGGAATAGAGAATTACAATGCGTGATTTCGATGAGGAAAGATGTGAAACACCTTGAATGGAACATAAGCACTGGCATGGACTGATTGTGCCAAATGGTCTGTTTTTCCTCTGTAATCCTATGTAGAAAATCACCATTGTATGAAATAAAAAGTGTGTTCAGAACAACTAGAAAAATTATAAAGTTTCTCACAAAAAAGTCTCGAGTATTCAGCAGTGAATGTAAATGATTTTATCACATGGCCACACTTCACTATTTGCGTAATAGCACTAAAAAGCATTAATCACAATACTCTTACTAGGAGTAGGAGTAACCCATTGTTCATGCACCAATTGGGGGATCTTAATGACTTATTAATGGCTTCAGTAGGACCTGCCAACCTGGTCCTGGGAATGTTGTGAACACTCTAGCCCTCACGGCTTCTTTCACTCACATACTCTGATTTCCAGTTCCCGTAATGATCGCTAACCTGGACAGGAGACTGTTCCAGTATGCAGATGGGATACCCTGTTGTGAGCCATGAGGTACTTCATTAGGAGGGACATCCTGCAGGCGTGTCTCTAGGATGCAGGAGGAGGTCTCCCACCCAATAGAGGACCCACCTACTGCTAATAAACTGCCAGCACTGGCGGGAACAGTCTCTACATTGACCACCTGAGTGGTCATCTTTTCCCTAATTTGGGATCAATAAAATACTACGGAGATGGAAATATGAGAGGCACTGAAACTCCTTCCTTCCCTTGTCATCTTCCACCGTATTATCCACCTAATGACCTTGCTGCCTGTCCCTTGAGGCCTGATAGACCCCAGTCCCATTCCAATATTCAAGAACATGAAGAGCTGGAAAACTTGTCCAAATTGATAAAGCTTAACACAAACAGTCTTGGCCTGACTGTCAAATTTTAAAGTGTAGCTTGAGATGAGTTCAATAAAAATGGCAGAAGTACAGAAACAACCGCTTCCATCCATCAGATACAAATTTCTCTGAATGGGAACGGGTGGTCCGCTATTTGGAATGGAGCAGTGTATTTGAAGAGTTAATGAGGAGCAGCAATGTTATGTGATGGATGTGCG
Source organism: Chiloscyllium punctatum (assembly GCF_047496795.1). NCBI lineage: Eukaryota > Metazoa > Chordata > Chondrichthyes > Orectolobiformes > Hemiscylliidae > Chiloscyllium > Chiloscyllium punctatum. The sequence continues at coordinate 883,185 of NW_027309825.1, forward strand.
CACAGTTTGAAGCTGTTTGCTGATTCAGTTTTGCTAAAGGTTTGGCAGATACATTCCAATTAAATCTACCAAAAGTGGACATTATTACTCACATTTATGATATGCTTTAACGGAGAACATAGAAAAGTACAGCGCAGAACAGGCCCTCAGACCCACGACAGTGTGCCGAGTTATAATCCTAATGTAAAATATAATAACAACCTACACATCCCTCAACTCCCTGCTAACCATGTGCATGTCCAGCAGTCACTTAAATGTCCCTAATGACTCTGCTTCCGCCACCACCGCTGGCAATGTATTCCATGCATTCACACCTCTCTGTGTCAAGAACCTACTCTAACGTCTCCTCAATACCTTTCTCCTAATATCTTAAAACTATGACCCCCTCGTACCTGTCAATCCTGCCCTGCAGAAAATTCTCTAGCTTTGATTTTATCTATTCCTCTCATTATTTTGGACACCTCAATCAGGTCTCCTCGCTTCCTCCTTCTCTCCCGAGAGAAAAGTCTAAGCTTATTCAACCTTTCTTCATAAGGCAAGCCCTCCAGTCCAAACAGCATTCTGGTAAGCCTTCTTTGCACCCTCTCCAAAGCCTGTAAATAATTCTTATAGCAGGGTGACCAGAACTGGACACAATATTCCAATCGTGGTCTCACCAGGGACATGTAGAGCTGTAGCAAAACCTCGTGGCTCTCAAACTCGATTTCCCTGTAAATGAAAGCCTAAACATCATATGCTTTCTTAACAACCCTATCCATTTGGGTGGCAACTTTGAGGGATCTATGTACTTGCACACCCAGATCCCTCTGTTCATCCACACTGCCAAGAATCCTGTCTTTAACCCTATATTCAGCATTTGAGTTCGACCTTCCAAACTGGAAAAGGATGCACCGAAAGCCAAACAGGAGAAGGTTGTTGACATGTATCAGTAGAGTTTGGACCAATGAGCAGAAACATGAAACTGCCTTTTAAGTAAGCTTTCAAAGAGAGAATGAGTAAAGAGGGCATCTGAGGAAGTTTATCAGTAAAGTACAGCTAATTAAGGGGACTTGACCATACTCGTGGACAAAAAGATATAAAGCAATCAGAGAACCAAAAGAACAGAGTGTGTATATAAAAAGTACAAGAGACAGCATGGATCAAGGCCTTGAAGAATTTACAGACAGACATAAGTTTAAACTCAATACATTAGATGATAATGAGCCAGTTAAGTTCTCTGTCTTTTCTCTATAAGCGCCAGTTTAAATTTACCAGTCTTGTCCAGGCCAGCAGTAAATGGGATGTTCATTTGCATTGTGCACATCTCCTGATTTCACAAGATATCTTAGTTTCGTAAATGCAATAGAATGTATTTTCCACCGGTTCAGCAATTCATTAAATTGAAGTTAACATAAATAAACAACTTTCCAAAGCTGCCTTTCAACAGCCAGACTGATACAATATTCAAAGTGGATCTGCATGTACAAAGTGGGCTTGTCAGGGGGTTAAATTAATTCAACTTCGAAAACTAGATTCCATTTTAATCATGGGAATCGACGTTTTGGCTTATGCCTGAAACGTCGATTCTCCTGTTCCTTGGATGCTGCCTAACCTGCTGCGCTTTTCCAGCAACACATTTCCAGCATCTGCAGTCCTCACTTTCTCCTCCATTTTAATCATATCAGCCGGATGTTGGATCCTCCATTTGCAAAAAGTTCCCATTTTCAAACAGTTGTTTGCAAATACAGAAATTGGGTATTGCTGTAAAATAGGACATACTTTTTTTTTGTCTTGCATGCATCATCATAGTAGCAAGGATTTTGATGTAAAGGGAAACAACAGTTTACACTGAACAGGAAAAGAGATCTGCAGCTTTGGAAAGTACACAACGATTGATGGAGATGTCACCAATGGAAATGGGCTTGTCAGATGGTGATGGACAGTTAACAGCTAAACTTTGTTGAGTTTTCAATTGGCAGGTTGCCTGAGTGGTCAAGGTATTGCCCTGACAAATGAATCAGAGAATGGCCATCACCAATTTAGTCGAATCACAACAAGCAATGGCAGTTAACTGCCAATCATCACCTGGTCCATTCTCCATGTCTTTACCAATCAGCACTCATTACCCAGACAGATTAAATGTCTTCTCCCTTCCCATTGGTATTCTTGATTGTGTCCTGATAAGTACAATACTAAAGATTTAAATTTAAAAAATCTTTATTTTCATCAATACTCAAATTTCCATGTTGTACCAGCTGGCAGAGGTGAAATTTAACTATAATGTATCAGGCCTACAATGAACTGGTAGAGTTCTGCACTGGCCTCAGAGGAAAACCAGCAACAATGTACTTCTGGAGAGAGAAGAATGGCTTTACTTTGCCTTTGATACTTTTTCAGTAAGAATTTCAAAGTCATTGAGGAACAGAAATAAATAGAAACAAACCACACACAGTACACTATTATTTAAAGTAATAGAGAGAAATTCTGCACAAGCAGAAAAACCAATTGTTATTCTGAATAGTGAATGTGGCACCAAAAGCACCCTTGTGATAATGACAGTTGGAAAATCTAGCCCACATTGGTTTGTAGCAGTTGTCGAGTTGGTCATTCTATTATGAGCCTTACTCAGTTCCGACACCAGTATGTGACCATAGATTCAGATTGTTTTTAAAGGCAGATATCAATATGAAGTTGCACAGTGGCAGGAACACGGCTCTCCTATAGACAGCACTAAAGAGATCTCACACACATTGGCTCTTTAATAAAGAAATGGGGCAAACCTCAGAGATAGGGAAATGTAAATAAATGAACCACTAACAAGATTTCATCCAATTCGATGGTAACTGATACCTGACCAACAAATTCAGCTGCCACTTGAAAGGATGCAGGAAGCCCCAAAAGGGGATACACCAAATTTCACTTGATTCTGTGTGACATTATTGCAGGAGAGCTTTGTAGTTGCGTCCTAGCAGACATTATTTGTTTCCACAAACCACATAGGTTTGACAGAGAAGCATTGGTTCTGATCAGAGATCAGACCCGAATAGTGCAGAACCACATCATAACCCATCTCGAGAAGCTGTGTCAATGGGTGCTTGGGTTTACAGTGCCTCTGTGTTCTGAGCTTCGGCCCCAGTCTCTCCCTGTTCCCTAGTTTTTCTGATAAGTTGCAGTTCCAGTCAGTTTGTATTTCATCATTGTCCCAGATTATAAAGGTTTCAGTCTCAGTGAGTTCACCAGTGTAGCGCCTGGGGTAAATCAGCAGTGGCCCCACTGAAAAGGCTTTTAAATCCTGAGGGGCATAGAACAGCACATAGTTATCCCTGTTAAATGACCTAATAACAGTTAACAACATTATATTTGATCTGCTATATTTTCCATTACTGATTGCAATGAATCGACCTCATGGGATACAGAAACTCACCAATGTGAGTAAAAACCTCTTAAACTTTGGGCAAAACCCAGGCTATTGACTTAAGAGAATAAACTCCACACAATAATGCAAAAAAGAAAAGCAGATTGAAGTCAAATGCAGCACAGGTTTGATGAAGAGCAAAACCCTCTCTACCCTCGCAGGAAGACAAGTAGAAAAGTTGTGCTTTTATATAACATCTTAATGCAATCTCAGAGTATCCTGTACATCTATTTCCAGACCTCTGAAACAAGTGCAGAACCCCTGGGGCCACTGTCAACTACATGTTATCAAACCCAGGGAGTCATAGATGGAAATATCAGCATGTGTCCATGTAACAGTTTAAAATGTGTGTTTAATACCTCCGCTCGAGTAACTAACATTATTGTTTCGAGGTATGAACAATGAACGAGGATAGGTCACTTGGCCCTTCGAGCCTGCTCCACCATTCAATAAGATCCTGACTGACCCGATTTGAACAGGCTTATAAAACATTCAGCCGACAATATCCCACTTCAGCTTCTCTCATTCTATCATTTTAGTATATTCCACTGCACATCTATTCTAACCTGGAGAATACTGTTCCCGCTGTTAATCACTGATCCACACTGTACTCCTTTCCTCATTCTCAAATTGAAGGAGCCCATAATGCGCTGTTCTTTTCCTCAGCCTATTCTTTAGACAAGATAAGTTAGATTGGAACAGACTCCACTGTTTGCTGGTACTTGACACAATGAGAACTATTGAAATATTTCAATACACTCCTTTGGTGAAATATATAATTTGTTTTAAACGTTTAAAACGGGTTCAATTCGTTTTATATTTGCATTGAAAGGTATATTAGTTTCATCCAGATGTTAGTACAAAGTGAAATATTATAGCACTGAGCTTTGTCTCATTCTCCTTTGGTGGAAGTTGGAAAGGAGTTTTTTTCTTACAGCATAGAGTGAAGAGAATAAAAAATGAACAGCAAAGTTGAGTAACAATACATCCAGGTTCTGACAAATCAATTTTCAATCAGAGATATTCTATACAACAACCGAAGTACTTTTGATCATGTAGTCACATGTCAGAAAAGTGATATTTAATTTGTGTGCCATGAGAAAACCAGGAAGGAGATGATGACTGGATCATCTGCTCATCGGGATTGAGCAATAAATATTGGCCGGGTCACCAAGTATAATCTCCTCACGTTCGTTCAAAATAATAAGGGTGCCTTTAGCGGGCAGAGTGGCTTTGGTTTAATGCCTCATATACATCTGATGTGTAGGATTATCTCAGGACAGCACTGATGTGGCAGTATCAATTAGTCTATTTTAACCCCGAGGGTAGATCTTGAACCCTGAACGTTCCGACTTAAAGATCAGCACACTACTCAGTGACACCTGAGCAAAACACAACACTCTGACAAGTGGCTTATTACTTACATCCCCAGGGATTAATGAAGCAATTAAGGGCAATTGCATCGATTCTGTCTGGGATGCCAAACAGGCCTCTTATCGTCGAATGGTAGTCTCCCTACCCTCGATCAGTAGCTTAAGTTCCTAGGTTAGACTGAGTAGGCTTATCTTCCTGTCCCACCTACTCCAGAAGTGTATCATACATCGATGGGCATTTTAATTTTAAATAAAGGAAAACTTCTTCAACCAATGGGCTGTTGTCATTTGGAAAGTGCAACATGTGTAATTAGGAATCAGCACTTTGGGTCACCTTTGCTGATTCCCTGTGTGTTCTACGGGAGTCAGTAATTTCTATCACTGTCCACCATTACAACCAGAAAAAGTCCTCTAATATCTCTCCTGAATAGGTCATTCTTCCCTTTTGAATATGGGCAGTGAGCACTCAGTCCTATCTCTTCCTGTCCCACCTACTCCAGAAGTGTATCATACATCGATGGGCATTTTAATTTTAAATAAAGGAAAACTTCTTCAACCAATGGGCTGTTGTCATTTGGAAAGTGCAACATGTGTAATTAGGAATCAGCACTTTGGGTCACCTTTGCTGATTCCCTGTGTGTTCTACGGGAGTCAGTAATTTCTATCACTGTCCACCATTACAACCAGAAAAAGTCCTCTAATATCTCTCCTGAATAGGTCATTCTTCCCTTTTGAATATGGGCAGTGAGCACTCAGTCCTATCTCTTCCTTAGCAACAAATGGCTACCTTGCTTCCAGCCTGCTATCAGCAAGAGGTTAACTTGCACTGTCAAAGTGTGGCAATACTGATAACAACCCTCCCCATATTGATCCAGGCTAAGATCACAAGATGTAGTACAAGTCAGTGTTTATGTCCAGAATTCGATAATCAGGAAGGATGTTCTCTACGGCTGGGGAGTCCAGAACCAGGGCTCACGGTCTAAGGATACTGGCTCGGGCATTTTGGACTGAGATGAGGAAAACTTTCTTCACCCTGACAGTGGTGACTCTTTGGAATTCACTGTCATAGAAATTGATTGAGTCCAAAACGTGATAGTTTTTCTTCAGGCTAAAGGGATCAAAGCTTACAGAAAGAATGATGGAACAGGGTACTGAGTTGAATAATCAGCCATCGTCATTTTGAACAGCAGTGCCTGCTTAAGGGGCTGAATGGCTTACTGCTCCACTTACTTCTGTGACCATTCTGTGGCTTGAAGAGATGTGGTTTGTTCAAAAGCTATTTTGATAAGAAAACAAAAGAGAATGTGGTACTGGCTACAACACAGAGTGACGAAATAATTTCAGATGATTGTGAATTGGTCTCCTCAAATTAAATTGAACAATGAAGAAGTTCTGGGAAACTGGGATAAACGGCTGAGTTTCCTTTCGGATGAAAATCGAAATGACCCAAAATAAATAGTATAATCACATGGGGAGATATGTGGGAATAACCTGGGAATTACTAATCTCACTACACATAATATTGATTGAGGAAATGCTGTTCCAATCAAATAACACCCTCCAGATTTAACCTTTGAAGGTTGGCACAGGTTCAGAAAGAGACTGAACACTTGCAGAAAGACAATATAATCAAAATCTGACGTAGTGAAAAGAGTTCACCTACATCAGTGGGACCAAAGCCAGATCATATCCAATGATTATGTGTGGACCTATGCATAATCCATGCAGTTACTAAATCTGATAAATGTCCTAAATCAAGTTTGGAAGACCATATTGAGAAGATGGGAGGAGCAATTTATATTTCTCTCTACGACTTACTCAAAGGACCCCTTCAGCTACTTCTATTCAAAAATGTGAAAACAATTTCGGCTTTCGTGACACCAAAATGCACTGTACAGTTTACAGCCATGTCATGTGGTATGAAGAATGTGCCAGCTACATTTTAAAGACTAACCAATGATGCAATTTCTTCGTTCCCCAATTGCGTGGTACACATTGATGACCTGGTTTTTTGTCACACACGGATGGAAAATTTGCAGAATTTCTCAAAATTATTCACTCAACTTTGAGAGGCAGGCTTGGTGATAAACCTGGCTGACAGCGAACTCAAGAAAACATAAATCACTCTCCTGGACCATGTTATTGAACATGGACAGGTGTCCTCATCGACCAAAAGAGCAGTACGACTACAAAACAATCTTGATTATCGACATTAGACGGGTGGGGATAACTAATTGTTCGGATAACTAATTGTTCAGATAATGCATTGCTCAGATAACTGATCAGATTGCAAACAAAGGACCTTGAGATCTTGTTCGGATAATCTGAAATTTGGATAATTGACGTTCATATAACAGAGGTTGTTCTGCATTTGGTAGTACTACAAGTGGGTTTTATCAGAAAGTTGTAGGGAGTCTTAGCAGTGTGGCTGCTTCACTCATTGAATTGCGTAGAAATGCAGGAAGTTTCAATGGATGGAAAACTGTCAGAAGGCATTTGTCAGCCTGAAAGTTGTGTTAACTACTGCCCCAATATTAGCGACAACTAATAACCCAAAGCTATTCAATGTAGTTATCGATGCAAGTGATAGACGTGTTGGTGCTATACTCCTACAGAAAGCATCAAGAAGATAAAAAGACTTATTAGTTGTTTCTCAGGAAGCTAAACATTCATCAACAGGAATATTTGACAGGTCAGGCAACATCCAAGGAGCAGGAGAGTCGACGTTTTGGACATAAGCCCCTCTCTTGTGATCATAGCATGGGTCATGTATGGGGAGGATTGTTCTCAGTATTGCCACACTTTGACAGTGCAAGTTAACCTCTTGTTGAGAGCAGGCTGGATCAAGGTAGCGATTTGCTGCCAAAAAAAGATAGAGCTGAGTGCTCACTGCCCACATTCAAAGGGAAAGAATGACCCATTGAGGAGAGATATTAGAGGATTTTTTGTAGCTGTAACGGTGGACACTGATAGAAATTACTGACTATTGCTTATGCCCGAAACGTCGATTCCCTGCTCCTTGGATGCTGCCTGACCTGCTGTGCTTTTGCAGCAACACATTTTTTATCTCTGATCTCCAGACTCTGCCGTCCTCAATTTCTCCTAGGAACATTTAAAGTTGAGAAAGAGACCTTGAGTTTGGTATTGGCGTTACAACATTTGCCAGTAATGTATCTGAGACAACCATACATATTGATCATAATCCTTGAATGTTTTTTGGAAAAATTCAAGGACAAACAATGTAGACTGGTTTTCGGGGCATGTCTTCATGAGAAAGTCTCTACATTATTTTGCAGGATATTCTGACTCTACAGCAATTTCTCTCATGGTGTTAGATTCCACATTAAAAATACAATTTAGCCACGTGACAAATCAAACTTACTTTTTCGTCACTTTTTTTTCTGTAGAATTGAGTCTATAATTTTTTTGAATGCTCTGTCTGTTAAATTGCAATTGATCAATAACCACAAAATTAAAAGCAAACTAAAATGGTGTCTGGGTCTATAATTTATTGCCAGACATTAAAAAAGCAGAAGTCTCACAATGCTGCATTTCAAGCCTTGATCAAATAATTTAATGAAACAAGGTCATACTCCAATCAGCCATGATCATGATGAATGACAGGGCAGGCTCGAAGGATTGCATGGCCTGCTCCTGCCCTATTTTCTATGTTTCTAAACTGGATTAAATATCCAAGAAAACTGAAGATTCAGAATTATGAGCCTTCATCAGTTGATTTAGGTAAACAGGTTACATATTAGATTTTTAGTCAGCATATAAATTTAGTCCATATGATCTCCAAGTATTGTTGCTGGAGCTGTGATTACACTTCATTAGAAACTTTCCGACCACTAAGATGAATCTGGTTGCTGGATTTATCCAGACAATTTTGAACAAAAGTATTTTAAATGTTGTGATTCTCCTGTCTCTGATTCCATGCCTCTATTTGAACAGGATTCGGTTGTTGTGGATATTCCCACTGCAGCTTCAATGTTCCTTTCCTCTGTATCCTCAGGTATCTCCAATTTCGCTGTTATCAGTTACAACACTCAATGATGATCAGCCTTTCTCATTGAAAAAGAAAGAGCTGGATATACGCAATGGGTCACAGGACTCGAAAACTAAAACTCTGCTTTCCCGCCACAGATGCTGCCAGACCTGCTGAGATTCTCCAGCAGTTTCATTTTTGTTTCAGATTTCCAGCATCTACAATTTTGTTTTATTTTAGCCTTTCTAAAATTCTGTCAAACTTCATCTCATCCAAGTCTCAACTACATTTTGTTTCACCATGAACTGGACATCAACTTCCTCTTCATAATACCTCAGCCAGGCCCCTGCCCCTATGACGTTTAAACAGGAGATGAATGATAATTGGCCCCACTCATTCCGTTGCTACCCTTTCACTGTTTGTGACTAATGATGACTTTTGGATTCCCTTTTGAAGTTAGCTGCCAGTCTCCCTTACTCTTTATTTCCCCTCTGAACAGTCTATATTTAGCATGGTCCTCACTGGAGTTAACAATAATCCATATCCTTTGCAACATCATGCAGGGAATTAGAGTACTGTTTTTGCCACCATTTCCTGCTTGTGGAAATGTTAAGCTGTACTGTACAGCTGAAGCTGAACGTTGCCCAGATTTGTGCTCAAATGTCCTTGCACAAATGCCCTCTTGCCCCATTGCACTCAGCCCTCCGCCAACTCAGAATTATTCTGGATTGTTCTTTGTTCATTATATAAACAAGCTAAAATCTTTTGATACAATGATCAATGCTTTCTTAAATGATCCCGGTATAATATTTAATGCAGTTTATGCATATTGTGTGTATGCACACAAATTATGAAGTTGGCAGTGCAGATTGAAGATATCATTAGGATTCTGAACATTAGAAATAGGACCGTCGCATGCAAAATAAGGAAATTATGACAAATAGTTATAAACAGTCCTGCTTTTCCCACATGTTTAGTATTTACTTGCCAATTTGTTCCCTTTAGTTTCTGACAAACATAGGTTTCCACCTAATTCACAATGTGAGGTGTCAACATTTTCACAGCTGCAACTGGTTATAAATTACCAGTTAAATCATTTTAAATACGTGCATGATCACAAAATTAATGTTTGGCACTTCTTATTAACATCGGAAGTTTTGGTTGTGAGGGTAGGAGTTGGTGGGTGGGGAGTAAAGAGGTCAAATAAAGACTTGTCTGCACTTGAACAGAGGGACAACATCCCAAATGCAAGGATTCAAGTTTAACTTCTTTATCTCTGAAAAAGTAACTCAAGCCCTTTATACACTATGGCTAATTTAACCCTTACAAGCACAATTTGTAGCTCAATGTTTGATTCAGAATCCGAATATAGTGATTTCTCATTATTCAAATTCACTGAATGTTCATGTCATATTAGTCAGTATTGGCTGTTTTGTTGAAAAGAGAATTTTATCCCTTTTCCTTTCCTGCTCCTTCATCCGTTTGGAGTTTACTGAAAGACCTGACCATAATAAACCCGGGAGTAATTACAGATCTCTGAGCCAGAGCACTGTAATGCCCTCAGCATTTAGTCTTCTATTAGTTGATGATGTCAGTGAAATGGAGTGGATGTGATGCTGCCTGTATTGAATTCACCATGAAAGCACTTTATAAGCTTGATTCAAACAAATGACTATTACTAGGGAAAGTGCCTGACTCCGTGGATACACATGGCCTCTGGCCAACTTAAATTATAAAAAGTGCGAAGCATTCAATGGCGACATTGTATGGGAGATAGACCAAGGTGAGGAGACCAGGAGCTGGTCCCAATCCATAGCCATATTTCTTCAAATATGCAGCCACATTTCATCAAATGTCACCGAATTCTGGAGACCATGGCGATGATTTTGGAGTTAGTGTGGAATCGGGGGTGGGGGAGTGAGGATGAGCAGGAAAGAGAAACAAAAAGAAGCGATGAGGTGGAGTGAAGGAAAGGAACACAATTCTTCAGTGTTTTCACTATAGCTCCGATGTCCAGAAACAGAACCTCAATATTGATCAGCAAGCAATTTCCCCTCTCAGCATTTAGGGTGGTGGTACTACTGTTTAAGACAACTCTGTCACTAACCTTAAATTCCTTGGGAGGCAGTCTAGCAGCCTCTTTAATGTAGCTGCTGTTGTCTGAACTGGCATTCGTTGCATTGCACAAAACATTTTGAAGGAATTAATGGTTCTCCAACATTCCCTTTTCACATTCTTGTATTCCAAATGAAGCATAATTAAACCACATCAAAATCAGATCAAATCAAACTTGCTTCCTCATTTCTGGCAAACTTTGATTCCCATCTTCCTGATAATCTGGTCTGACAAAATGTCCCCAGCCACAAGTCACCGTGAAGCACAAATTAAACAAAGGATTGACACTTATCAATGACTTGCAAACATTTGAAAATAAACCGTGAAGATCAAAAGGCTCTATTGAGCTGATACAGCATATTTATAAAAAGAGAGGAATCACTCTAATAACCGGGAGTAATGTAAATATTGGGAGGGGCTGTGGTCTGGAATGGTGGGTTTTGCTATAGCACAGAGAGATCTTGTCAAGAGGAAGTTCCTCCAGAAATCTTACAAAAATTAATGCTCTCCAGAAATTCCTGTTTACATTAGAATAGATAGTGTAGACAGTCAGAGACTTTTTCCCCGATGCAAAAGAGTGTTACGTGGGGACATAAATTTAAGGTGAATGGTGGAAGGTATAGGGGAGATGTCAGGGGTAGTTTCTTTACTCAGAGAGTGTTGGGGGCATGGAGTGCGCTGCCTGTGGGAGTGGCAGAGTCAAAATCATTGGTGACCTTTAAGCGGCCATTGGATAGGTACATGGATAGGTACTTAAGCTATGGCAAATGTTCAGCACAACATCGTGGGCCAAAGGGCCTGTTCTGTGCTGTATTGTTCTATGTTCTATTATATTCTGTTAAAAAAGGCCACTTTCAAAAGATATGACTGCAATATATGCTGACTTTTTTTCAACTTCCACAGAGGTTTGCAGAACACCTTAGTCTGTTCTTTTAGAAGAGATGGGGTGAGGGGAGGTGGCCAATGTAATAGTATGTGGAAGCAGAGAGTTAGGTAGTCAATGTGTTTTCAATATGTTTAGCCTCATTGTACAGTCCAGTGCTTTGAAGTGAACAACTGAAGGCCTGAACATTGAAGGGCTGGAAATGATTATTGAAAGACTTTGTATTAATACATTATTCACTCAATTATTCACTAGCTTTTAACTGGGAGGTGGTCGAATTTGGAAGATGGCAGTAGGGAGTCTGGCACCTTCTCATTGCTAAGCCATGCTGACATAGGCCAGTTCTCTTTGACATCTTGACTCTACATGATCTCTCAGTCATGCCTCCCTCATATCCCTGACTGTGCCCACCTTTGCAGTCTCAGCAATGATCAGTATGAACAGTAGGGCTCAGAAATGTGTCCCTCTTACTGGAGGAGCAACTCTTGAAATTAAGCTGCACTGTCAACTGATGAGTAACCCTGGCAGGAATCTCGTCATTTTAGATTAGAATGGAGCTGGAAAAGCACAGCAGGTCAGGCAGCATCTGAGGAGCAGGAAAATCACCATTTCGGGCAAAAGCCCTTCATCAATGAAGAATCTCTTCATTGGTCACTGCTGGCAATATACCATCCTTAGCATACGCCAAAACTCTAGGTTTCAGTCCCAGCATTAGGTCTGCAGCATTCACTGCAAACTTCCACCTAAAATGTCTTTTTACAAATTAACAATAGAGCAAAGATTATATGCCAGTCAATAATTTCTTTAATGTAATAAAACAAACTATGGAATTTGACAATCTGAAAACTCAACATATTTTGCAGCATCTGTGGAGAGAAAGCAGAGTTCACCTTGAGTCAAGTGACCCTTCTTCAGAGAGGTCTGAAGTTCTGAACATGAATCATTCAACTAAAAACATTAACTCTGCTTTCACTCCACACATGCAGCCAGACCTGCTAGCTATTAGTAGACAGTCACACATTGTATTCAGCTTATTTTTCAATGAGCTTCTTAGCTTCTGGAGAACCAGAATCACCAGCTCCCTTGCACTTTCAGCAGTTGATGTTTTCAGAGCTGCAAATGGTCATAACGTGCTATTAAGTCAATTTTAGCAAACATTTACATTCAGAATAAAAACACTTGAATAGGAGTGTCAGGATTTCAAGCCATTGACAGGCAGGCTGGAACATGGAAATGAATGACGTTACAAACCTATTTCTTCACAGTTGCACAGTCCAGGAAAGTCTCAAATAAAGAGCTTAGGGGCAATTAGAGAAGGGCAACTAACTGTCCAATTTCTCCAATGAAGAGCTTTGGATACTGGTTCTAATACAGAATTGACTTTTTCTCATCAATGGGTATTGGCTCAGCAATTGCAAACATTATTGGTGGCACAGAAAGGTTTGCCACTCTGTTATCGTTCCGATTTCACCATCAGCTCTTTGGATTGGACCATTTCATTCTTGTGATAGTGACCCAGCAATATCTTCTTGGTCAGGCCACATCAGCAGCATGCTGCCCTTGGTGGTGCCATTCACTACAGCAGCGCTGGCTCCAGCTCTCAGTCCAAGCAGCAGGACTCCACCACAATTCACAACACAAAAAAACACCACAATCTAACTTCTCTGTAAAATACACACTTGGGAGGCAGAGCCCAGCAGTTTCCACAATGTGCTAACTGTGGCCCGGAACAGCGTATTTGAAATTGTTCTTGCATGTATGCTGAAGGAAATACCTACATAACTTCACAAGGATTGCTGGTTCTGCAGCAATAGCCTTTATTCCAAATACAATATTATTCAGGAGTTAAATTGCACTTTGGATCAAACTGACACTTCAATTTCTTCAGTTGTTCCTGACAACTATAGGTTTCATTTCCATTGCAGTTTGGATTGTTACACTTACTATGCCTGCAATTGATGATAAAAGATACATAAAGTGATTTAAATGAGCATTTGCCTCCATCCCACAATTGTGTGCCAGCTGTTTGGAAGACTGAAGATTCGGGATTCAGGACTGCAGCTTGCATTCAGCCATTTGAGTGAAACTGGCCACACTCCAGATGGGTGACTGCAATAAATGTTCATGATTCAGTTACATCACACTGTAAATGTTTGCTATAAATTCTGTGTGTTAGGATTGAGCCCTCCACTATCACCTGATGAAGGAGCGACACTGCGAAAGCTAGTGTGCTTCCAAATAAACCTGTTGGACTATAACCTGGTGTTGTGTGATGTTTAGCAATAAATGATGAATTTGTTCTTCAAAACCTTTGTTGCTGGTGATAATGATTAGAGACAAAAATGGGATAGCAAGTTCTTGAATGTATTCATATTAAGAGTTTAGAAACTTCAATAATAAAATGTAAGCAAACTTACAATGAAGTGTCTTCGATGTTCTCTCCTGATACAATATTTTTGAAACAAAATTCTGAATCCCTCATTCTAATGCAGATAACAGAGAGACAGTTATGCAAATGCTCTTGCCTGCTGTGGTGTTCCCTACGCTGCTGTGTGATGTTTCCTGAAAAGTCCACAGAAAGTGATTTACTTCCTATTTTGTGCCCTCTGAATGAAGCAAAACATTAATCACATATTGTTTTCAAACTTACTTTTTTCATGATAGATTTTGGAGCGTACAGTTTTTCATCGACCTTGTACTTTGGACTGTCAGGTGATCTGCAAATAGTCAGAAAAGTGCTATTCAGTCATTTTAAGCATACATCTACGTCCACAATAAAATCATCATAATAAACCTGAAGAATTAAGTTAATATTTCAAGCGATTGACAGCTAGTTTTATAAAACTGGTTCAAGATTTATGAGCTCAAAACCCTCATTAATTGTTGGCAAGACAAGCTAATTAGGCTGGAGTGTGGAAGCAAAAAAGGGAGATACGATGCAACCAATTCATTTCTTCAAAACTTTATATTTGTTGCAGCGTCTCAAAATATCTCAGCTGAAGAGCTCCAGGCCCAAATGGAGACTTGGCAACCAATTTTCCAATATCTCCAATGAAGACCTTTGGTACTGTCTCCACAGGCAGGGCTGCATTTTCCATGTCAACTGGCATTTGCCAAGATTCTCATGAGTTAGGCCAAGCGGAGGGGAGTTCAGGAGCAAAGCCCAATTCCCTTCTGCCCCATTATATTATCCTGTGCGTGGGGGGCAAATGAAGTCATCAATTGAGAGCCACTCGTGTCTGTCTGAGTAGTGAATAGGAGAGCTCCTCAACTCCCGCAGTGGGCCGTAGCCTGCAAATCTCTTGAGTACAGGCTCAGCAATATCCACCACTACTGGCAGCAAAGGACAGGTCACTGCTCTGTCTTCATTCTGTTATTGCTGTTAGCTCCTGGGATCATGCCATTTCAATAATGGTTTGTGAACAGGAAGCATCTTCTGTACTACCTACTGTCAGTACCATGCCACCCTTGGCACTGCCAACCATCACGATTGACTCCAGCTCTCAGTTCAACCAGCAGGGCTTCACCAGAATTCATAAAATGATGACTGCAAAAGTCTCCTGTAAGAAAGAACACTATCTTCCACTTCTGGATGTAATACATCTTTTGGGGGTTAAAGCTGACTGTGGTAACTAGGGCCTGCTACATGGTTTCTGGATGCTGAAGAAAATATCTACATAACTTCACAGGAACTGCTTCTTCTCCAGCATTTGCCTTGGAAAATATAATATCAAATGAAGTACGAATTACACAAAAGATCAAACATATTTTCCAGTTATTGCAAACAATCTTGGAGAATTATATTTTACATATCCCTTGCAGTTTGGATTGTCAACCTTACCATGCCTGTAACTGTTCAGACAAGATAAATTAAATCCTGAAGTTAGCATTTGCCTCCAGCTACTATTGAGTGCCAGCTGCTTGAATGGCTGAAGACTCTGGATACAGTCCTGCAGCTTGAGTTCAGCTGCTTTTGTTCAACTTCTTACAATCCAGACGGATACTGCAATCAATACTGATTTTATTCTTCAACCCCTTTCATAGGTTTGATGGACATTATAGCCGGTGATAAGGGTGAGAGTGTGATGGGATACATATTTCTTGAATATATTCATTTTAAGAGACTAAAATGAGGAGGGATAAGTAACTCAAATTTGCAAGTAATTTTGAATTCAAGCTTCCTTGATGTCCTCTCCTAAAACTGTCTGTTTGTAAAAATAAACTCTCCGACCCGAAGGATAATGTCGATAATGGAGAGGCAGTATGTGATTGCTATGGTCGGGAATGGTATTCTCTGCATTGCTGGGTGCTGTTTTCATGAGGAGTCTCTACGTTATCTTACTGTAACTGTCAGTCCACCAGCAATTTACTGTTATTGTTGCATTGTTGTGGCATGTTCTCAGACAGAAGCCCCTCCATAGAACTTCCGGGAAGTGACACTAATTTTCTTTCACATTGTTGTGTTCTAGATGAATCTTAATTCAGTCACGCATTGGACTAAAACTTTCTTTGTGATCACTGCATTCATTATTGGAATCTCTTCACAGTTTCCACATCGGCAATTAGTGTTACAGCACAAATTAAGCGATTTTAAACAAACACTTGAAAAATTCAACCATTGAAAAAGCTCTGAAGATGGAGGATTTCAGCATTATAAACTTTGTTGGATCTTTACATTGAAATTCCAATTTGTCAGTTTAATCAACCTGCCACATCCCATACAAACAGGGATGAGTTAGATATTCAACATGAGTATGTCTCATTAATTGTAATGTTAAATCCACATTCCTGCCTATCCTGAAAACCTTTCACCATCCCTCTCTCAACAATAAACTATTTATTTATGCCTTTAAAATATTCCATAGCTCTGTTTTAATAAAGTGTCAGAGTTTCCACATTTTGAGAGAAAACAAATCATCTCGATGTGTTTCAAATGGGCAACCACTGACATTTAGACAGCAATCCTTCATTCTCGTCTCTTCTGTAAGAGGAAACATCTTGTTTCAATTAATTTGACTCTTCCTCTCCTAACCACAAACTGACAAAAGACTAGCCTATCCGAATTCCCTTTGTCTGACAAGTCATTCTGTAAGTATTATTCTGGTAAGCATTCTCCGAATTGCCTCCAATGTATTTACTTCCTTCCATAAACAGGGTGACCGATAAGAACTAGAGCATTCAAGATACAAGCTCAACAGTGCTCTCTACTTTTGTGTTTAAATTGCCCCACGATAAAAGGAAAACATTTATTCGCTTTCCTAGTTACGTATTGCTAGCACTTTGTGATTCAGGGAATGTTACACTCTGATCCCACTGCATCTCACAGCTATGGAATCTCCCTCTATTTTAAAAAAACGTTTTTCTCCCAGTGAAAATGGACAATTTATCTTTTATCACCGTAAATCTCTATTTGTCAGGCCTTTGACTACTCACTTAACCGATATTTCTCTATAGCACTCCAATGTCCTCTGAAGTTATTTTTTAACCTTCCTTTTGTCATGTCAGCTTTATATTAATTCCTTCGTGCGTCATGGACTGTGATTGAATACTTGGAAAATTTGAGCAGAAACAGATTTGTTTTAATTAGCTGCTCAAGTTATATGATCCTAACCATTCTGAACTCCGGATAATTCTCAGTTCCAAACACCGACGTAATGAACATTCATGTAAAAAAGGCTGAACCTATGAATATAATCAGAGTATACCAAAATAACAATAGGATTCTTGTCAGCCCCCCCCCCCCCCCCGCTCCCCTCTCTCTGTCTCTCACACACACAAACACACACACACACACACACACCATGGATATGTGAAAATCATTAAATGGAAGATGTCTGTAAGGCAAATTGATACTATAAACTTCCACTGTACTATGTCAACCTTTCAGCAAAACAACAATGGTTGACTCAGACCCGTGGCCTGTGCCTCTTGCTTGATGTGGGAGCTTAGGAACGTGGCTGACGCTCCTGACTCTTACACTTGCAAGAAGTGTGTCCAGCTGCAGCTCTTGTTTGATCACATGACGACTCTGGAGCTGGGGATGGACTCACTGTGGAGCATCTGTAATGCTGAGGATGCCATGGATAGCACGTTTAGTGAGTTGGTCACAACACAGTTTAGAATTGCTGAGGGAGACAGTGAATGGGTGACTAAAAGACAGAAAAAGAGTAAGAAGACAGTGCAGGTGTCCCCTGCGGTCATCCCCCTCCAATACAGGTATACCGTTTTGCATGCTGTTGGGGGAGATTACTTACCAGGTGAGGGCAGCAGGTGCATGGTTCATGGCATCGTGGCAGGCACTGCTATTCAGAAGGGCGGTAAAATGACTCGTAGGACCATTGTCACAGGGAATTCTCTTGTGAAGGGAGTAGATAGGCGGTTCTGTGGGTGGAATGGGACTTCTGGATGGTATGTTGCCTCACAGGTGCACAGGTCAGGTATGCCACCGATCAACTGTAGAGCGTTCTAAAAGGGGAAGGTGAACAACCAAATGTCTTGGTGCTTATGGACACCAACGATATAAGTAGAAAATGAGATGAGGTCCTCAAAGAAGAATTCAGGGAGGTAGGAGGGAAGTTAAAGAGGAGCACCTCAAAGGTAGTGATCTCGGGAGTACTACTAGTGCCACGTGCTAGCCAGCGTTGAGATAAAAAAGAACAAGACAGGTTGAACACATGGCTTGAGAGATGGTGTAGAAGGGAGGGGCTCAATTTGTTAGACATTGGGGCCGGTTCTGAGGCAGGTGAGACTATTACAAAATGGACGGTGTACATCTGAACCAGACTGGAACCAATGTCCTTAGTGGGTTTTTTTGTTTCTGCATTTGGGAGTATTTAAACTAATGTGGCAGGAGATTGGGAACCAGAATAGAAAACAAGTAGGCAGTGATGTGGAGACTGTAAGAATTATGAAGATTGCATTCATAAAGGGCAGAGTAGGCAGAGAGTAGATGAGAACAAAAAAACTGGTAGCCTAAAATGCATCTCCTTGAATGCAAGGAGTATAGTTTGAAAGGCAGATGAACTTAGGGCTTGGATTGGTGCCGAGGAGTATCATGTCATTGCAATCACAGAGGCTTGGTTGAAGGAAGGGCATGAAAATTGGCAATTAAACGTTCCAGGATATAGACGCTTCAGACCGGACAGGGAGGGAAGTAAAAGGAAGGGGTGGAGTTGCGTTGCTGGTCAAGGACGATATCACAGCTGTGCTAAAGGAGCACACTATAGAGGTCTTGGATAGTGAGGCATTATGGGTGGAGCAGAGAAATAGAAGGGTGCAGTTACACTGTTGGGGCTGTATTACAGGGCTCCCAACAGTGAGCATGTGGTAGAAGAACAAATAGGTAAACAGATTATGGAAATATGTAGAGGAAATTGGGTAGTGGTGATAGGAGATTTTATTTTTCCCAACATTGACTGGGATATACTTCGCGTCAGAGGTCTGGATGGGGTGGAATTTGCAAGAAATGTCCAGGAGAGTTTTCTACTGCAGTATGTCAATAGTCTGACGAGGGAAGAGGCCATATTGTGCCTAGTACTGTGGTACATGCCAGGACATGTGGTAGAAGTTGCGGTAGGGGATTTCTTTGGGAACAGTGACCACAATTCTGTAAGTTTTAGAATACTCATGGATAAAGAAGAGAGTGGTCCTAAGGGAAGAGTACTAAACTGAGCCAAGGCTAATTGTATCAAAATTCGGCAGAAGCTAGGAAATGTGGAATGGACACAGCTATTTGAAGGGAAGTCCACATTTGAGACGTGGGAGGCTTTGAAAGGTAGGTTAAAGATAGTGCAGGATAGGCATGTCCCTTTGAAGGCAAAGGATAGGAAGGGCAAGATTCGTGAACCGTGGGTGACAGGAGAAATTCTACGACTAGCAAAGAGGAAAAGGGAAGCATACATAAGGCTAAGGGAGCTAAGAACAGAACGGGCCCTGGAAGAATATCGGAAAAGTAGGACAAGTCTTAAACAAGGAATCAAGCGGGCTAAAAGGGGTCATGAAATATCTTTAGCGAGCAGAATTAAGGAGAAGCACTAAGCATTTTATTCTTATACAAGAAGCAAGAGAGTGACTACATAAAGGATTGGTCCACTAAAGGATAACAAAGGAAGGCTGTGTGTCGAACCAGAGAGAATGGGTGAGATTCTGAATGATTACTTTGCATCAGTGTTCACTGAGGAGAGGAACATGAAGTATGTCGAGATTAGAGATAGAAATTTGATTAGTCTTGATCACGCTGACATAAGTAGCGAAGATGTGCTGGGTAGGCTAGTGGTTATTAAGGTGGACAAATCCCCAGGTACCGGATGGGATTCATTGCCACGGAGTGCAGTGGAAGCCGGGACGCTAAATGTCTTCAAGGCCGAGATTGATAGATTCTTGTTGTCCAGAGGAATTAAGGGCTACGGGGAGAACGCTGGGAAGTGGAGCTGAAATGCGCATCAGCCATGATTGAATGGCGGGGTGGACTCGATGGGCCGAATGGCCTTACTTCCACTCCTATGTCTTATGGTCTTATGGTCTTATGGATCTATCCCACGTTGCTAAGGGAGGCGAGAGGGGAAATAGCTGGGGCCCTGACAGATATCTTTGTGGAATCCTTAAATACAGGTGAGGTGCCGGAGGATTGGAGGGTCGCTTATGTTGTCCCCTGTACAAGAAGGGTAGAAGGAATATTCTGGGTAATCAAAGATGAGTGTGTATGATGTCAGTGGTGTGAAAGTTGCTGAGGAAGGTACTGAGGGATAGGATCTACTTATATTTAGAAAATAATGGGTTTACAGTGATAGGCAAAATGGCTTTGTGCAGGGGAGATCGTGCCTTACCAACTTAATTGAGTTTTTTGAGGAAGTGAGCAATTTGCTAGATGAAAGAAGGGCTGTACATGTCACATACATGGACTTTAGTAAAGCGTTTGATATGATTCCCCATTGTAGACTAATGGAGAAATTGAAGTCATATGGTGTGCAGGATATTCTAGCTAGGTGGATAAAGAACTGGTTGAGAAACAGGACACAGACAGGAGTTTCCCGAAATGGTGAAAGGTGACCAGTGCTGATCCACAGGGGTCAGTGTTGGGGCAACTGTTGTTTGTCATATAAATAAATGATCTGGAAGAGGACACTGTTGGTATGATCAGCAAGTTTGCAGATGACACGAAGATTGTTGGAGTAGCAGAAAGCATAAGGGACTGTCAGAGAATTCAGGAGGATATAGAGGGACTGGAGATTTGGGCGGAAAGTGGCAGATGGCTTTCAATCCAGACAAATGTGAGGTAATGCATGTAGGCAAGACTAATTCTAGAGCGAATTATACAATGAACGGAAGAGCCTTGAGAAATGTTGATAAGCATAGACATCTGGGAGTGCAGTTCCATTGTACTCTGAAGGTTGCTGCACAGGTGGATAGAGTGGTGAAGAAGGCATATAGTATGCTTGCCTTCATTGGACGGGGTATTGATTATAAGAGCTGGCAAGTCATGTTAAAATTGTACAAAGCATTGGTGCGGCCACATTTAGAATACTGTGTACAATTCTGGTCGCCACATTGTCAAAAGGATATAGACGCCTTTTGGAGGGTTTGAGAAGGTTTATGAGGATGGAAGGTGCTAGCTATGAAGAAAGGTTGAGTAGGCTAGGTTTATTTTCATTAATAAAAAGGAGATTGAGGGGGGACCTGATTGAGGTTTACAAAATCGTGAAGGGTTTAGGCAGGGTGGATAGAGACAAGCTTTTTCCCAGGGTGAAGGATTCAATAACAAGAGGTCACACTTTCATTGTGAGTGGTGGAAAGATTAAGGGGGATACATGTGGCAAGTACTTCACACAGAGGGTGGTGGCAGTTTGGAATGCGTTGCCAGCTGAGGTGGTAGAGGCAGGCATGGTAGATTCATTTAAGATGCGTATGGACAGATGAAATAGATGGAGAGCAGAGGGATACAGATGCTTAGAAATTGACCGACAGGTTTAGACAGAACATTTGGATCCGCTCAGACTTGGAGGCCGAAGGGCCTGTTCCTGGGCTGTAAATTTCCTTTATTCTTTTTTGTTAACATATACTTTCCTTTTCATGTTGTATTTGTTAGAAGGTGAGATGTTGGGAAGTGCTTTAGGCAAAAAGGGCCCGAATGTCCTTGGTCACACGTCACGGACCGAATTCATTTCGGGCATCCATTCACCAGGACAAGAAATGAAATGTCAGCCTTCATTACAAAATGAATCATATGTGGGAGTTGTGGAGTGTTGTTGAGGCAGTATTTCGGCTATTGTGGAAAGTTTTTCTGACCTTTATAAATCAATGGTCTCCTTGTCACAGAAGCAGTGCAAAGCTGTTTTATCAGAATAATCTCTCGGATGATGGTAACATGAAGAGAGTGTAAAGGAAATGGATGCTTAATTTGTAGCATGGTGAGAGAATAAGAGTTGACTGCATTGAAACTTGAAGATTATGGACGAACACACATTATGTTCAGAGATAGACATTGATGGCATAAGAAATACATTTTCCCCAAGATATGTGCTTCATGATAATTTATGTACTTCTGTGAAGCTCCTGTATTGGTTGGGAGAGAGCTTTAGGCTCTGAATGAACTCTCATTGCCTCAATGTGCAGTTGGTGTGTGACCCTGCACTGAAAGTCACATTGTTCACTAATCTGTCAGCAGCTGCAATGCCTAACTCCTGAAAATGTTAGCCGCTCCCAACAGCTTCCATAGGGAATACCGGTCTGGCTTCTCGGAGATGTCCTCTCTCCTCACCATCAACAAACCATATTAATGTATACATTATGGACCATTAGCAATGGAGCCAGGAGGAACGACATGGAGCAGTCTATCCCTGCAGTGTCTGTTTCATTGGTTTGTCTTGTTTGGTCATAAATAACATCGTCTTATTTCTGTACAATGGGCTTGAGTGGCTGAATGGCCACCTCATGATGTCATGGGAGACGCTCAAGAACCTGACTGGGCAAACCGTGGTTCCTGTTTAGCAGCTCAATGTGTTTGACTGGACTCCTTACCTTCCTGTGTAATAGTCAGGATGGAATGAATGGGCTATCCCTATTCTTATCCAATAACATTGATGGGCGGAATGACCTCCTCACATTCCAGTGAAGTGAGCTTGAGGTGATGACGGAGCACCTCTCTTTACTCTGGTAATGCACAATATGCAGCAGGACTGTTACATGAATGTTACCGACATTTCAATGTTGTCCAGGTCTTCCTGCACATGGACACAGGCTGCTTCAGGAGGTGAGGGGGGGCACATTATTCTAAACATTACATGATTTTCAGTCACCATCTCCACTTCTGAGATTCTGATGGGGGGAAGACACCGAGGCGCAAATGAGGATGGTTGTGCTGTGGATCTCCCACAGAGATGTCCCGAGACTGAGGTGGGACATGTCGAAGAACCACAAACATCTTCTTTGTGCTGAATCACTCCAACCTGTGGGGAGGTTACCCTTCATTTGCATTATGTTCAATTTTCTTCAGGTTACTTGATACCATCCTCAGTTAAACACTGCCTTGTTGTCAGGGCCAGTCACCTGGTTTTTATATATTTTGTTGATGTCAATAGGTCATGGTGCATAGTTGCGGTGTGTTTCCTTCTCACAGAGGGGAGTTATCGTCGGGACTTCACTCTTCCACAGAGGAAGGGGAGATAGATCATTGAGGTAGTTGGAAGAAGGGATGGATGGATGGTTGAAACTGCTGACACTCCAGGAGTTGGGGCTTAGAGCAGACCAGCCATGATCCAATTGAAGGGAAAGGCAGACCGTAGGAGCAGAATGACCGACTCCTGCTTCTCATGTTCTTGCATTCTGTTATTGGAAGGTTCATCGTTTTTATTTTCCTGGAAGTCCTGTGAAGGAATGTTGTAGTCAAAGAGACCAGAGGATTTTGTGAGCAATTTCTGGGTACAGTATGTGGTCATTATTCACTATGAATCTGGGTCAACAACATGACAATTAAATGGAGACAGAGGAACTTCTGTAAAGAGACAGGAGGGGACAGTTTCACAGTAACAGCAACTCTTTTTCCCAAGAACGTTTTTCAATCCACACTAAATCATTTTGACTGTATTCAAGGGATAAATGATCACCTCGGTTTCTGTGCACCAGGTAGTAGGAATAAGTGGTCTCCAACTGCTCGTGAATGGCCGATTGAGGGGCTGAATGGAATGGGGCGAAGTAGGACTGAGGAACAGGAGTGGGCCCCTGCTCTACCAGGCACTAAGGTTGTGGCTGATCAGATTGTGGTCTCAGCCCCACGTTCCTATCTGCAGTTCATTATCCTTGATTCACTTTCCCGTCAAATATTTAACTAACACACCTTTAAATAAATGCAAACACACAGCTACCACAAACCTGTGGGTAGGAGAAATTCCCACTCAAATGGCCTTTTGAGAATTTCTCCTTATCCCTGTTCCTACCGAGGTTAGAGAGTCATTGCTTTTTTTTCTCGTCACACTCCTCCAGACATTATGACAAATTATCAGTGTAACTACGTGTGTGATATGATAAATGATATCCATCTCAGACTGTGTCAGGTTCAGTGTTAGGAACAAGTCAGATGGGTTTCTTAAATTTGTAAAAATAACTAATCTAAAACCAAAGCAAAGTTACTCGAATTACGATGGATACATAAATGCAGTACAGTTTGAACATCGACAATATGTACATCAACATTTATTTTTCAACAAAACTGAGACACAGAAACATGTATACGAAGACACACGCACACGCATGCAAGCACACACTTCTGAAGGCAAACAGAAAAAAATGGAACTCTGTAGAATATTAATTCGAAAGACCTCTGTCCAAATAACAGTTAATTTCAGAATAAAAGCAAAATTGAGAGAGTTTCAATTGTTATTCTGCCTATGAAGTGATTCTGCCTCACAGAAGCTGCTAGCACTGGGGTTTCCTCATAGAACGGTTGGATTTGGCTGAATTCCCTTTGCTGCAGGCAGTGGAGAGATTCCAAGGAATCCTCAACAGGAACCCTCAAAGAGTGCTAAAGATGGCTGATTGGTTTTCAGCTCTCATATGTTGATGTAGAGAAGTCCAAGTAGAGACTGAGCAATGGCTGTTGTTTCTACGACAGTTTGCATTTGCTCCCTCCCTGATCCGAAACATGCAATAATGTGACCCAAACACCAACCTGGACTCGGAAAGGTCTGGTCGAATATTCTCCTGATTGAATGACTCCATCCCTGTTACCTGCTTCATTTAGGAATAATCTGTAATTTATAATTTGAAGGTATATTTATATGTGCCTACATGATTTTTGTACAATAAATTCATGTCTTCATAGTACCTGTGTTAAAATGAGTATGTTGTTTTCTTAAATTAAATCCATAGTTTTATTCTCCCATCCCTCAGCTACGGTCCAATACACTCTCCTTAGGGTCTTATATGGTTCAATATAATCAGCTTTCATTCTCAGGTCTGAAGTACTCTGACCTTGTAGAGGCCATGAGGCCCATCGATGCGGGATCAACCAAGGTTATTTTCTGAGGCTGGAGGAGTCCAAACCAGAGGGCAAAGACTTAAAGTGAGAGGGGAAAATTTAAAAGATACCTGAGTGGCATCTTTATCACATAGAGGGTAGTGCGTGAATGGAGCGAGCTGGCAGTGAAAGTGGTGGAGGCTGGTACAATTACAACAGTGGAGGGGTGGATAGGTATATGAATAAGAAGGGTTTAGAGAGTTATGGGTCTAATGTTAGTAAATGGTTTTACATCAGATTGGAATATCTGGTCGGTGCAAATGAGCTGGAATGAAGGGTCTGTTTCCGTGCTGTATGACAGTATGGTTCTATCAGGCCTTCATTCTAACAAGGAGTAAAGTGAACCATCTGTGAAAAGCTTCCAAAACAATTGCATATTTTTTCTCTTTCAATTTCAAGGTTCATTACTACATACAATACATTCGATGTAGTCTCAGCATTGTCATGTACAGATACAGTAAAACATCCCGGTGATTATACCCGATAGCCTTTGCATGAAACAGCATCATTCAATACACTTCCCTCATCCCTTGCTGAATCTGCTGACTAGGTTTATATGGCTCATGTACCGAGACACACACATCCCTCCGGACCAATGAGATGTTCTCTCCATTTAAGTAGGTTACTGTTATTTTATCTGTTTTATAGAGCACTGACTTCCCTTAGCCCTTGTTATACTGTTTTCTGCCAAATTTGCTCACTAACTTCCCCTGTCGGTATCCCATTGCAGAGGCTCCATATCCTGTTAAATGACTGTCTTGGCAAATCAGCTAAATGAACTCCAATCCAATCAGTCACCTCATCCAAGTCATTGGTATAGATTGTAAATTGTTGATAATGTCACACTGATTCCTGAGGCATTCCACCAAGTTACAACTTTGCAACCTGAATATAAACATTTATCCTGAATGTTTGTTCCCTGATAGTTTACCGGGTTTCCCCTGTTGCTGGCCAGCAAGCTAGAAAGGTAGGATGGCCTCATCCTACACTGTGTAATGTACTTAGCTGGCTCAATAACCTCAATCTATTCCTGTGTGAATGCTTAGAGGACAGAATGGTCTCCGTCTGTCTCATTATAACGATGCTGACTGGCTAAATGGGATCTTTCTTTACCTCTGTAACATTATTGAGTGGTTGAGAAAACAACATATCGGTTGGGGCAGCAGCTGGCCGTTCAGCCCCTTGCACCTGCTGCACCATTCAGAATGTGCATTGTTGATGTGATTGTTACTAAACATCCCTTTCCTGTCTGTACCCAATAAACATGGATTCTCTTGTACATCAAAGATCTATGGAACTGAACCTTGCTACTTCGGCATGAGAACACCACAGATTACACAACCCAAAACAGAAAGGAACATCCCTGTCTCAGTCTGAAATGGGAATCTCCTTATTCTCAAAATATGGCCCCTTCAAACAAACACCACGCTTTTGATATAAAACAAGACAACAATTAGAAACAGATATTGATCACTCAGCTCCTCAAGCCTGTCCACTTTCTCATTAACTCTCCTAAATCACATACTTACCAAATGAGCCTCCACTGACGTTGTGGAAAGACGATTCCAGGCACCACATGATCTTATGAGCAATGAACCCTGGAGCAGAATTAGGCAATTCAGCCCATTTTTGTCTGCCACGACATTTGATCGCGGCAAAAATATTTCTCAACCCCATTCCCCTGCCTTCTCCAACTGACCATTGATAACTTATTAATAAAACGTATATATCTCTGTATTAAAGACAGTGTGTGCCTGTATGTGGGGGTATGTTCGTGTGTTTGTGGTTAAACGTCCATATCTGTGTGCGTACCTCTGTGTGCATACGTTATGTATGTTAGTGTCAGTATCTCAGTTTGTGTGTACCTCTGTCTGCATCTCTGTGCAAAGTTGTTTTTGAAGTAAATATAATGAAATTGGAATCAAAGTCTCCCTCCTCCACTGTCTCTGTCTGTCCCTGTTGTTTGCAGAATTCATAGAATTCCTAAAGTGTGGAAACAGACCCTTCGACCCAAAACATCCACACTGACCCTTCGAAGAGTAACCCACGCAGACACGTTTAATTACAATCCTATGTTTACTCACCACTAATGGCCCTAACCGAAACATCCCTGGGCACTATGGACAATTTAGCATGGCCTATTCACCTAACATCCACAACTTTGGTCTGTGGGTGGAAACAGGAGAATCCGGCGGAAACCCATGCAGACACGGAGAGAATGTGAAACTCCACACAGACAGTCGCCCGAGGGTGGCATCGAGCCCGGGTTCCTGGTGCTATGAGGCAGCAGTGCTCGCCTCTGAGTTTAGTGATTAGATACATACAATACTACCCTCTGCTGGCCTCTCCACACCACTGCATCAATGGCAGAGTTTTTAACTCACTCAGAAGATAACAAATCCTTTACTGTGAAACTCTCAAATTGCATGGTCGTTTGATTTTTCCAATAATATCTTTGGAAGCATAGAGCTGTTTTGTCCGACACTGAGCAATGTTATTCCTGCGGCACTAGCAACACTACTGGGCCTTTTTCAGGACTTTTCAATACTTTCTCCCATAAGTTTTAAACAGTGCAAGTCACAGAATGAGAAATCAATTCATGTCATCTCCTGACAAAATGGATCACTCAGAGATGAGCATTTCCATTCTGACAGGCCCAAGTATATTTGCAACCTTCCATCTACCAGCATTGTGTGTGCGAGCCTGCTTGTGTTTGTGTGTGTGTCTGTATTCATGGTGCTGTCAGTTTGGATCATGCTATGAGCTCTCTCACTGACTCTCCTTCCCAGACTGAATCCTCGAGGGTTGTCACTCTCTGCCGCTGTCACTGCAGTCGGGTGGGGAGGCCAGCTGAGGGAGAGATTGGTTCATTTTCAGCACCACAGAGACGGTCAGACCTGCACTTACATACAGATACTCAGAGTCAAATACAGACACACAGGTACGGGTGGTGGTGGGGAGAGATGGATATCGGGCATTCCACCACCCGGCTTGTCCCTTTCTGTCCTATTCCAGGCTGTTTCTCTTGGAATGCGAGAAATGGAGGGAGGGAGTGAAGGTGTGAGTGGGGGTCCCTGCTTTTCGTGCTGGCATGGGTGTGGGGGGGAGGGTGGAGATGGTGATGTGTCCAGTGGGAGTCAGTCCATAGTGTTGTATCCAAACAGTGTTCTTAAAGAGAAAGATATAGTGGGGGGGGGGGGAAAGAGAGCGAGAAGGAAGGTGCTGCTTGCAGCAGTGAGAGTGGTGGAGCATGAGCCTTGTTCTGGGGTCGGTGCTATAACAGATATACAGTGAGTGTGAGGGAGCAGGGAGAATATGGTGACCTTTACCCTGACAGAGTGGGGAAGGTTATTGAAGCTTGTCCTGTATTGCTGGACATTTCCTCAGACAGCAGATACTGCACTGAGCTGGGTGGTGAGCTCAGACCATGCTCGGTGGGTCTGGTGGTGTGGCCCCTCTGGGAAGAGAATAGTCCTCCTCTGTACTTGCCCATTCACCAGGACCTCCGTGCCCCTGTCGACAAACCGTGGTTTAATTGCCCCTCAGCTGCCATGCTCAGGATAAACTGTGCAGGTCATCTCCGAACAGAGAAATCTCAACCGTGTGCCCATTGGTCTTTTAAAGATGGTACTAGTGTCAGGGATCATGGAATATCCAGGGGCATCTGTGCGATGGTGAGTACGTCCAGCCATGATGGGTGGGAGAATCGGGCTGGTATTGAATGAGAGGGACACCATGGGGTGGGGTGGGTAGTTAATGAGGTGAGTTCCATAAGATAGCAACAGGAAACTAGCTCAGCCTCGTACAGACCATCCCTCTGTCTCACTCAATGAAAATGTCACTGAAGCAAATTATTGTTAGTTTCAACCCAATGAGTCAAAGACTCTGCTGACCCCAATCCCATTTACAACGCTGCTGCTGTTTGACCAATGCTCTCCATCGCAGAGAAGGAGCTAAACGTCACTTTACCCTTGGGAATTAAGGCAGTGGGGAGGGGGTAGTTGAGGTATCAGTGGGGGAGCACATTATGGCAAGTCATTATTATGCCATAGTTTCAAAATAGAGATGTAAAAGCATGAACCATGTCGAAAACTTAAAGTTCTAAATTGTTGAAAAGCCAATTTTGATGATATTAATCAATAATTTTCCAAAGTCGATTGGGACAGATATTCGCAGAGAAGGGGAGAAGCGGGAAGCCTTCAAAAATGACACATCAGGAGGACAGAGACATTATGTCCCTGTTAGGGTGAAGGGTAAGGCTGGTACGTATAAGGAATTCTGTAGGTTTGGAGAAGTTGAGGTTCTGGTCATGGATAAAAGGGAAGCGTGTATCAGGTATATACAGCAGGAATTGAGGGTTTTTTTTTTCCTTAATTCATTCACGGGATGAGGGTGTCCCTGACAAGACAAGCATCTATTACCCATCCCTAATTGCCCAGAAGGCAGTCAATAGTCAACCACATTGCTCTGGGTCTGGAGTCACTTGTCGGCCAGACCAGCAATGGATGGCAGTTTGTTTCCTTAAAGGGTGTCAGTGAGCCGGATGGATTTTTCTGATAATCGGAATGATCATCATTAGCCTCTTAATTCTTGATTTAACGTGAATCACTTGAAGAGTCTGAAGGCAACAAGAGTATAGTTAAGAGGGAAATTGGGAGCATAAAAAGGGGACATGTGATAGCTTTGGCATATAGGGTTAAGGAGAATCCAAAAGAATTCTACAAATACGTCAGGGACAAAAGAGTAACTGTGGAGAGAACAGGACACCCTTAAAGATCAGCAAGGCTCCCCATTTGCAGAACCACAGGAAATGGGGGAGGTACTGAACGAATATTTTTTATCAGTGTCTACTGTGCAGGAGGATATGGAGGCTGGAGAACTTGGGAAATAAGTATTGACATCTTGGAAAGTGGCTGTATTACAGAGGAGCGGCACGGTGGCACGGTGGCACAGTGGTTAGCACTGTTGCCTCACAGCGCCAGAGATCTGGGTTCAGTTCCTGTCTCAGGTGACTCTCTGTGTGAAGTTTGCAGGTTCTCCCCGTGTCTGCGTGGGTGTGCTCCGGTTTCCTCCCACAGTCCAAAGATGTTAAATTGCCTGTAGCGTTAGGTAAGGGGTAAATGTTGGGGTATGGATGCGTTGCGCTTTGGCGGGTGGTGTGGACTTGTTGGGCCAAACGGCCTGTTTCCACACTCTAATATAGTCTAGCTGCTGGAGGTCTTAAAACATGCAAAGGATGGAAAATGTCCTGGATTTTATTGGATGCACGCTTGAACTCTGTGGGATGCTAGGGAAATGATTGCTGGGCCCCTTGCTATCATCAATAGCCACAGATAAAGTGCCGGAATACTGGACGTTGGCTAACGTGGTGCCACTGCTTAAAGGATTTATTAAGGGTAATACGGAAAAGCCAGTGAGCCTGACGTTAGTGGTAGGTACGTTGTTGGAGGGGATTATGAGGCATATGATTTTCAAGCATTTTGAAAGGTAACGACTGATGAGGGATAGTCAACATGACTTTGTGCAAGCAATATTGTGTCTCACTGACTTGACTGAGATTTCTTGGAAGAAGCGACTAAGAAGATTAATTGAGATAGAGTGGTGTACATTGTCGATATGGAATTCAGTAAGGCGTTGAATAACATTGTACATGGTCATCTGTTTAACAAGGTTGGTTCATATGAAAGCCATTTGGTTAAAAAACTGGCTCAAAGGTCGGAGACAGAGGGTGGTGGTCGAGGGTTGCAATATCCTGGCAAAGGTTGCAATGCTCCCCCTGCTGTGCAGACAGTCCAGTTTATGTCATAATCCACTAGCACGGCCTACACAACTCTCCATCTTAGCCATTACCTTACCTCAGTTCAGAATTTGAGGCAATGGACCATTCTAGCCGATCTGGCAATGTCTCCATTCAATGTTTGCATTCTTAACATTGTCTCCCTTATCCCGTTATTCCGATCCCCCCATCTCCTTATCCATATTTTCAGCAAGTTACCAATTTTGTTTTTCCGTATCTTTCCCTGGCCTTTGGTTTTGAATCCCTCGTGCATCGAGTGCTGGCATTGTGAATCTCAGAAACAGTGAAATGGTGGATGTCAGGCTGTTGTTCACTTCCCGATGTGTCCCATGTGGTTCTCCATGGACAGGTGTTCCAACAGATTTGACTCTTATGTTTAAAAATTGGTATGTGCCTGTCTCTCTCAGTTGATGTGCGGTCAGTAACACGAGGAAAATCCTGGAGTATAATTGTAAAGGAACAGGCATCTAACTTGTAGCTGAGGGGTTTCTGACTGCCTCCTGCTATTGAAAAGTTAGTGGAGGGGCTGGGGATGGTTTGCTGGAGGTTGTGCTGTGAGCTGCCTCAGACATTCAGGGAGACCAGAGGATTTGCTGACCCAACTCTGGATGGAGCATGGGGACTGTAGTTACAGCTTCTAGGTCTGTAACGTGAACAACAAATGGAGCAGAGGCTGCAGAGAAGGGAAGCTCTGAAACCACAGAGTGAGTGTGTGTGGGGAGAGAGATTTGCTGGATCTGTCTATGTTTTTGCCTGGACAAGCACATGCTCTCACTCTCCCCATTACATACACTGATTCCATCACTGTCACACTGATCCCCTCACACTCACACCATTACAGTCACCCTGACCTCCTCACACTCACTCCATCCATGTCACACTCACCCCCTACACTCACTCCATCACCGTCACACTCATCCCCTCACACTCATTCAGTCACCCTCACCCTGACCGCCTCACACTCACTCCATCACCCTCACCCTGACCCCCTCACACTCACTCCATCACCATCACCCTGACCCCCTCACACTAACTCCATCACCATCACCCTGACCCCCTCACACTCACTCCATCACCGTCACCCTGACCCCCTCACACTCACTCCATCACCATCACCATGACCACCTCGCACTCACTCCATCACCATCACCATGACCCCCTCGCACTTATTCAGTCACCCTCACCCTGACCCCCTCACACTCACTCCATCAACGTCACCCTAACCCCCTCACACTCACTCCATCACCATCACCCTGACCTCCTCGCACTCACTCAATCACCGTCACCATGACACCCTCGCACTCACTCAATCACTGTCACCCTGACCCCCTCACACTCACTCCATCACCGTCACCCTGACCCCCTCACACTCACTCCATCACCATCACCCTGAACCCCTCGCACTCACTCCATCACCGTCACCCTGACCTCCTCGCACTCACTCCATCACCATCACCCTGACCCCCTCACACTCACTCCATCACCCTCACCCTGACCCCCTCACACTCACTCCATCACCGTCACCCTGACCCCCTCACACTCACTCCATCACCATCACCCCGACCCCCTCACACTCAGTCCATCACCATCACCATGACCCTCTCACACTCACTCCATCACCCTCACCCTGACCCCCTCATTCTCACTCCATCGCCATCACACTGACCCCCTCACACTCACTCCATCACCATCACCATGACCCCCTCACACTCACTCCATCACCCTAACCCTGACCTCCTCACACTCACTCCATCACCTTCACCCTGACCTGCTCACACATACACCATCACTGTCACCCCGAACCCCTCACACTCAGTCCATCAATGTAACCCTGAACACCTCATTCTCACTCCATCGCCATCACACTGACCCCCTCACACTCACTCCATCACCGTCACCCTGACCCCCTCACACTCACTCCATCACCATCACTATGACCCCCTCACACTCAATCCATCACCGTCACCCTGACCTGCTCACACATACACCATCACTGTCACCCCGAACCCCTCACACTCAGTCCATCAATGTAACCCTGAACACCTCATTCTCACTCCATCACCATCACACTGACCCCCTCACACATACACCATCACCGTCACACTGACCCCCTCACACTCACTCCATCACCATCACCATGACCCCCTCACACTCATTCAGTCACCCTCACCCTGACCCCTTCACACTCACTCCATCACCGTCACCCTGACCCCTGTGCACTCACTCCATCACCATCACCATGACCCCCTCACACTCATTCAGTCACCCTCACCCTGACCCCCTCTCACACTCACTCCATCATCCTCACCCTGACCCCCTCGCACTCACTCCATCACCATCACCCTGACCCCCTCACACTCACTCCATCACCGTCACCCTGACCCCCTCACACTCACTCCATCACCGTCACCCTGACCTCCTCGCACTCACTCCATCACCATCACCATGACCCCCTCACACTCACTCAATCACTGTCACCCTGACCCCCTCACACTCACTCCATCACCATCACCATGACCCCCTCACACTCACTCAATCACTGTCACCCTGACCCCCTCACACTCACTCCATCACCGTCACCCCGACCCCCTCACACTCAGTCCATCAATGTAACCCTGAACACCTCATTCTCACTCCATCACCATCACACTGACCCCCTCACACTCACTCCATCACCGTCACCCTGACCTCCTCACACTCACTCCATCACCCTCACCCTGACCTCCTCACACTCACTCCATCACCATCACCCTGATCTCCTCGCACTCACTCCATCACCATCACCATGACCCCCTCACACTCACTCAATCACTGTCACCCTGACCCCCTCACTCTGACTCCATCACCGTCACCCCCACCCCCTCACACTCAGTCCATCAATGTAACCCTGAACACCTCATTCTCACTCCTTCACCATCACACTGACCCCCTCACACTCACTCCATCACCGTCACCCTGACCTCCTCACACTCACTCCATCACCCTCACCCTGACCTCCTCACACTCACTCCATCACCCTCACCCTGACCCCCTCACACTCACTCCATCACCTTCACCCTGACCCCCTCACACTCAGTCCATCACCATCGCCATGACCCCCTCACACTCACTCCATCAGCCTAACCCTGACCTCCTCACACTCACTCCATCACCTTCACCCTGACCTGCTCACACATACACCATCACTGGCACCCCGAACCCCTCACAATCAGTCCATCAATGTAACCCTGAACACCTCATTCTCACTCCATCGCCATCACACTGACCCCCTCACGCTCACTCCATCACCGTCACCCTGACCCCCTCACACTCACTCCATCACCATCACCATGACCCCCTCACACTCAATCAATCACCGTCACCCTGACCTGCTCACACACACACCATCACTGTCACCCCGAACCCCTCACACTCAGTCCATCAATGTAACCCTGAACACGTCATTCTCACTCCATCACCATCACACTGACCCCCTCACACATACTCCATCACCGTCACACTGACCCCCTCACACTCACTCCATCACCATCACCATGACCCCCTCACACTCATTCAGTCACCCTCACCCTGACCCCCTCACACTCACTCCATCACCGTCACCCTGACCCCCGTGCACTCACTCCATCACCATCACCATGACCCACTCACACTCATTCAGTCACCCTCACCCTGACCCCCTCTCACACTCACTCCATCACCCTCACCCTGACCCCCTCGCACTCACTCCATTACCATCACCCTGACCCCCTCACACTCACTCCATCACCGTCACCCTGACCCCCTCACACTCACTCCATCACCGTCACCCTGACCTCCTCGCACTCACTCCATCACCATCACCCTGACCTCCTCGCACTCACTCCATCACCATCACCATGACCCCCTCACACTCACTCAATCACTGTCACCCTGACCCCCTCACACTCACTCCATCACCGTCACCCTGACCTCCTCGCACTCACTCCATCACCCTCACCCTGACCCCCTCACACTCACTCCATCACCCTCACCCTGACCCCCTCACACTCACTCCATCACCATCACCCTGACCTCCTCACACTCACTCAATCACCATCACCATGACCCCCTCACACTCACTCAATCACTGTCACCCTGACCCCCTCACACTCACTCCATCACCGTCACCCTGACCCCCTCACACTCAGTCCATCAGTGTAACCCTGAACACCTCATTCTCACTCCATCACCATCACACTGACCCCCTCACACTCACTCCATCACCGTCACCCTGACCTCCTCACACTCACTCCATCACCCTCACCCTGACCTCCTCACACTCACTCCATCACCATCACCTTGACCTCCTCGCACTCACTCCATCACCATCACCATGACCCCCTCACACTCACTCAATCACTGTCACCCTGACCCCCTTACACTCACTCCATCACCGTCACCACGACCCCCTCACACTCAGTCCATCAATATAACCCTGAACACCTCATTCTCACTCCATCACCATCACACTGACCCCCTCACACTCACTCCATCACCGTCACCCTGACCTCCTCACACTCACTCCATCACCCTCACCCTGACCTCCTCACACTCACTCCATCACCTTCACCCTGACCTCCTCACACTCACTCCATCACCGTCACCCTGACCTCCTCACACTCACTCCGTCACCTTCACCCTGACCTCCTCACACACACACCATCACTGTCACCCCGAACCCCTCACACGCAGTCCATCAATGTAACCCTGAACACCTCATTCTCACTCCATCACCATCACACTGACCCCTTCACACTCACTCCATCACCATCACACTGACCCCTTCACACATACTCCATCACCGTCACACTAACCCCCTCACACTCACTCCATCACCGTCACCCTGACCTCCTCACACACACTCCATCACCATCACACTGACCCCCTCAAATCCAATTATAATTGTGTTAAATGCAGTCACTCTGGCCTCCGCTCTAGACTTCCGCTGTGTATTTTCTTGTTGTCCATTTTTAAAACAAGGCTTCAATGAGCACAAATTGAGCATCAGTGAGCAGGTTGGTGCTGAGGACGTGTTACTTCATACCACTGTAGATGACATCTTCCATCACTTTATTAATGATGGGGATTAGAGCAATGGGGCCGTCATTAATTGTGTGGTGCTTTGTCTGTGTATGTACAGGACACAGGATAGTTTCCCACATTGTCAGGTAGCTGCCAGTGCTGTATCCCAGCAGGAACAGCTTGAATGGAATGTTATACGGGCCCACAGCTGTTGCAATCTCCAATCTCGCCAGCCACTTGCAGATACCATATGAAATGTTTTGGATTCGCTTAAGACTGCCATCTGGAGGAGACTGAAATAGATCATCCCTTCGATACTTCTGTTTCAACATTGCTGTGAATGTTTCAACCTTAGCATTTCTATTGTTGTGCTGGGCTCTTCCATCATTGAGGAAGTTCGTATTTGTGGATCCTCCTCCTCCTTTGAGTTGGTCGATTGACCACGGCTATTCACCCTGACTGCATTTGACAGGATTGCAGAGATTAGCTCTGATTTGTTGGTTCGATCAGTCTCTCATTTGTATCTTTTGCTATCTGGTGAGTAAGTGGCCCAATTTGGTTAGCTCACCTCATTTTGAGGTGTAGCTGGTGCTGCTCATGGGAGGCCCTCCTGCATTCTCAATTGAACAAGGGTTATCCCCTGGCATGATGGACAGGGCAAAGTGGAGCATATGGCAACAGTGACAGTGAAAATTGTGCTGGAATAAAATTCTACTGCTGTTGGTAATGTTGGGGTGTATCTGAATAGGATACTCTTTGTAGGTTTGGT
The DNA here is from genome assembly GCF_047496795.1 of Chiloscyllium punctatum. Classification (NCBI taxonomy): domain Eukaryota; kingdom Metazoa; phylum Chordata; class Chondrichthyes; order Orectolobiformes; family Hemiscylliidae; genus Chiloscyllium; species Chiloscyllium punctatum. The sequence goes on from NW_027309825.1 coordinate 920,054, forward strand.
GTGGACTTGTTGACCGAAGTGCATGTTTCCACATTGTAAGGACTTTATGATTTTTATGATTCACGGAGCACAGCCCAGTACTCAGTTACTAAAGATTTCCTGTTTAGCATGATGATACAGAGGATATTCATAATGTAAAGTGTGACTTTGTCTCCAGAAATACTGTGTGCGGTAGTCACCGTTCACAATAGAGTCATCGATCAATGTGTCTGCAGCTTGTAGGTTGGCGATGATGAGGTCCAGTCTGTTTCTATCTCTCAGTCATTCCCTCCTCACCCGGTGCAGACCCAGTCTCACAGCTATGTCGTTTTGGATCTGACCATCTCTATCAGCAATGCTGCTTCTAAGTGGTGGTTTTGAAATCGCCCACCCAGTATATATTCTGCAGCTTTGACACTGTCTCAGCGCTTCCACCAAATGTTGTTCAATGTGGAGGGATATATCTGATGCGTCCCTGGATATATCTGATATGGACCAGGAGAAGTATCCACCTTCATACATTCTAATAGGTGCAACAGCACCTCTACTGTGATATGGACTGTTCCCCAGATATGACCACTAACTTCCCCAAGATTTTATGCCTTTCGTCATGGTAAACCCAGAGGAGAAATATCCGTTGAAGACCTCGCCCATTGCCTGTGGTTCTATGCATACATGTCCACTTTGGTCCTTGAGGGGTTCAATTATCTCCCTCGTTATTGTTTTTTTCAATATACTTTTAAAAATACCCCTTTGGATTCACCCTAGTCATCTCAGCCAAAGCTGTTTCATGCTCCCTTTTGTCCCTACTGATTTCCTTCTTCAGTAAACTCCTGTATCCCCTGTATACCTCCAGGGCCTGCCTTGTTCCCAGCTGCCGTTAACTGAGCCGTTCCTCCGCCTTTCTTTTCTGCTCAAAACCTCAATATCTCTTGTCATCAAGGCTTCCCTCTTCCTGTCCTTTCACCCTCGCAGGTACATCTAGACATTGAACTCTCACTGTCTAATTTTTAAAGTCCTCTCATTTGCCAGAGGTCTCTTCACCTGCAAACAAACTGGTCCAACCAACCCTTGCAGGCTCCTGTTTAATTCCATTAAAATTCACCTTATTCCAATTTAGAACTTGAATCTGTGGGCCAGGTTTGTCCTTCTTCATAACTATTTTAAAATTAAGAGAACTGTTGTCACTGGTCCCAAAGTGCACCCCCCACTGTCTCCTGTCCTGCCCTATTCCACAAGAGTAGGTCAAGGTTTGCCCTTTCCGCCTAGTGCCCTCTCCATACTGCTTGATGATACTTTCCTGATGCACTTTTTTTTAGATTACTTACAGTGTGGAAACAGACCCTTCAGCCCAACAAGTTCACACCGACCCGCCGAGCGCAACCCACCCAGACCCATTCCCCTACACCTAACACTACATGGCCAATTCACCTAACATTTACATTTTTGGATTGTGGGAGGAAACACATGCAGACACAGGGAGAATGTGCAAACGGAGGGTCGCCTGAGGCTGGAATTGACCCCAGGTCTCTGCCGCTGCGAGGCAGCAGTGCTAACCACTGTGCCGCCCACTTAACCAATTCCTCCACATCAAAGCCCTTATCCCTCTGGCAGTCCCAGTCTATGTTAGGAAAATTAAGATCGCCTATTATGACAATCCGTTTCCATCTGCAAGCCTCCTCACTTTCCCAACATTTTTATTCCTTTTAGGGGCCTAGAGTACAACCCAAATATTATCGCGATCCCTTCTTATTTCTTAGCTCCACCCACAAAGCATGACTGGATGATCCTTCAGTTATTTTATCTCTGATTATTGCCGTGATACTTGCCTTAATCAAAAATGCAACTCCCCCTCCCCTCCTTCCACCACCGCTGTCCCACCTAAAGCACCTGTATCCTTGCATGTTAAGCTGCCAGTCCAGTTCCTCCGTTAGCCATGTTTCTGTAATGGCTATAATATCCCAGTCCCACGTACCTATCCACGCCCTGAGTTTATTGGCCTTACCTGTCAACCCTTTTGTAGTGAAATAGATACAATTTAACCAACAGACATTCCTTGCTCCCTGTCATGTTCCAGCCTGACCTGCCTCTTCACTTTACTGTTTCTGATTACTGTATCTCTTTTCAGCCTCACACTTGCCTCCCTGCTCTTGAGGATACCAACCTGTGCCAATCTCGTTTGAACCCTCCATTGGAGCACAAGCAAACCTCCCTGCCAGGATATTGGTCCCACTCCAGTTCAGATGCAACCCAGCCATCTTGAACAGGTCATCTCTCCCTCAGTAAAGATCCTAACAATCCAAAAATCTGAATTCCGGCCTCAAGATTTTTTTAGCTACACATTCATCTGCTATATACTGCTGTTCTTACCCTCACTAGCACATGGCACTGGAAATCATCCAGAGATTGTCACCAACAAGTCCTGGCGTTTAACATTTTTCCTCGCGCTCTATAATCACACCGCAGGACCTCATCCCTATTTCTACCTATGTCATTTCCGCCAACGTGCTGTTCCCCCTCCCCCTTGAAATATTTCTGCACACATCTGTGACACCCTGGATCCCGACACCTGGGATGTTACACACTCTCCTGCGTTCCCATTTTCGGTCACAGAATCTCTGCCCGCCCTCAACCCCTAACTATCGACTCTTCCACCACGAAAGCCCTCTTTATCTTTACCATTTCCCGCTGTGCCCCAGAGACAGTTGTAGTGCCACCAACCTGACTACTGTTGCTTTCCCGGAACAGTCATACCCCCAACACAATCCAAATTGGTATAGCTGTTTTCGGTGGGAATGGACACAGGCGAACCTACACTCTTTGCCTTTCCTGATGGCCATCCGCAACTCTCTGCCTACACCTTAGGTGTGACTACCTCACGAAAACTCTTATCTCTGATGCACTCAGCATCTTAGATGACCCTGAGTGCATTCAGTTCCAACTCCAGCTCCATAACAGGGTCTTCCAGGAGCTGCAGCTGGGCGCACTTCCAACACGCATGTAGTCATCAGGGATAATGGAAGTCTTCCTGAGCTCACACGTCCAGCAGGAGGAACAGGCGATGGCCCTACCATCTTAACCACTGTCAGACTAAAGAAGAAAGTTAATAGACGTTAACTGAGCTAACCTGTTGTTCGCTGAAGCCTGTCAAGCCTAAGTCTTACTGCTTACTCTGCAATTTTACCATCACGCCTCTATATACTCCTCTGCATATAGTTCTGGTTCTAGCTGGATGGCGACACTACAGGGATGCAGTGTGTGGGCATCAAGCCTCCTGCACCTGACATTCCCAGGCAGTCACCGGTCCAAGTACTAACCAGGCCTGAATCTGCTTACCTTTCAGAAACAGACATTTTCAGACTAGTATGGCAGTAGGCCTGAAGCACGCCATTCTACCAATCCATAACGACATGTGCTTCAGCTGAAGGTCACTGCCTGGCCTTGGAGGGTATCTTGCTGAGGGTTTCCTTCTGGTAGTGGTGACTGTGCCGATGAAAGTTTTCACCCAAACAGCGCATCCACGTTGTTGTAGCTGGAACTCTCTGTCTATTAGAACTGCACGTGCGATTTACTTGCATCCATCTATTGCATTCCAAACTGGATCTCACTCCAGAGGGAGAGATGGTGATGTTCCAGTGAGTACAGGGCTATTGGAAAAAAAAACTACCATCAGACATTGGCGCAACAGATTCCCATCCATTCACTGAATCTGCTTTTCCTTTCAATTTGGTTGTGTTTAAACTGAAAATCCTTCATTCAACTTTCCTGCTTTTTCCCGGTAACCCTTGTTTAAAAAAAAGTCTCTCTCAACCTTGAAGATATTTAATTATCCAATCTCAACAGCCTTCACAATTTTCTACAGCATGGTGGCTCAACGGTTAGCATTCCGGCCTCACAGCTCCATAGATCCTAGTTTGATTCCAGTGTAGGGCGACTGACTCTGTGGAGTTTGCACATTCTGCCTGTGTCTGTGTGGGTATCCGGTTTCCCCCCACAGTCCAAATATGTGCAGGTTCGGTGAATTGGCCATGCTAAATAGCCCCACTGCGTTCATGGATGTGTAGGTTAAGGGTAAATGTTGCATAACGGATTTGGGTAGGGTATTCTTTGAAGGGCCCGTGTGGACTTGGAGTGCTGATGGGCCAGTTCCCATGCTGGAGGGTTTCTATGAATTGTTTCCCTCCCACTGATGGGAGATTTGGTGGTCTCAATCCCTTGTCTTATTTCGAGCACACTGTGTGAAAGTTTAACCTACATTAGATATTGTCTTGTTCCTTTCAGACCTCACCTCCAGTCAGAGGAAACGATAAAATAAGGAACGTTTCAGATTCTGTCATTTCTTCCCTCATCACCAGCCTAAGATATCAGCTCATCCAGATTAGGGATTTGCCCACACTCGACTCCACATGAACTTCCAATTCTTCCTCAGCCTCCCGGTCAAACTGCTCAAGGATCACATGTTCACTCTCCCTGAATCCGGTAACTGCTTCTCGACACTGAAGACTGATATGAAATACATGACTACCATATTATGTGGCTCCGTTCAAAGGTTGCCTCCTCAGTCCCTAATACTACCCATTCTTTCCCTTGTCAACCTCTTCCTCTTAATAAACCGAGAGAATATCTTGTGAGTCTTGTTAAACTTGCCTGCTGATATTTTACCACGCCACTTTTTGCTCTTCTTACTTTCTTAAGGTGAGCCCTACACTTTCTATGCTCCCTTAGCATCTTCATTGACTTGCTCACTTTATATCTCCATTAAGTTTTTCTTTCCTTCTTCGGAATAATTGTAGACATACAAAGTTCTCTGGGCTTGTTTTTTCTCATATTCATCTTTGGTGTCTTGACATTGTCATCAATTTCATTTTGAGTATGTGACATTCCCCACCCCCCGACTCCAAGCCCCAGCCCCAAGTTGTTCTGCTACAGTTTTAACCAGAAGAAACGGTACTTTGGCCAGATGCTGTCTTGTTTGAATAAAATTTGCGTCCCCAATCCAAAAAACTTTAATTTTTTAACCTTTTCCTCAACAAACTTAAAATATATGATGTCATGGTCACTGGTCCTAAAATGGTCTCACAATCCTGCCTGAAACACCTGACTGACTTCATTCCTCAGAATGAGGACGCAGATTTTCACCGGCCCTTGTTGCATCTTCTACATGTTAATATAAGGAGTTCCTGGAAAAAAAATCAGGCCATCTCTCTCCCTCTTAAAAAGTTATCACTGCCCCAATTCCCAATGTTGGGAATTGAACTGCCTGAATGCAATGATCCTATTATTGTTCTTACACGCCTCAGTGAATTGGTTATATATCTCCTCCTGTACTTTCATTTTTCTAGGATCTATAAAATATCCCCAACAATGTGTTCCCATCATTTTGATCCTAACCTCAACCCAAAAAGCCTCATTTGAAGACATTTCCAAGATATCATCCATCCTTTCAACAATACCTGACTCCTTCATAAATATTGCAACACCACTTCCTCTTTGACACCCTGTCTTGTCCTGCCGATAGTTCCGGTAGAACAGAATATTGAGTTGTTCGCCCTGACCTCCCTCAAACACTTCTCTGTGATGGCAAAGATGCCACTCCTCCACATGTCAACTCATTCCCTTATCACATCATTCTGTCTGATAATGCTCCCAGCATTAACATAAGCTAGAATATAACACCTAAAATACTTTGTACATCGGAGTTCTTCAAACATTCACTGTTTATTATCAGACTGCCCAAACCATGAATCAAAATGATAACTCCTGGAGTGAATGAATATTTGTTGAATTGTAATTTGTTTTTTAAAAAAATGTGTAGTCATCAAGTGCAACTTTCCAGAGCAGTCAGCTCCACATACAATGAGTTTCTGATGGTTAATTCCCTGTCAGTGTGCAGAGGGGACAGCCCTCAGTATTGGAGAAACTGAGGACTGCAGTTGATAGAGATCAGAGTCGAAAACGTGGCGCTGGTAAAGCACAGAAGTTCAAGCAGAATCTGTGGAGTCGATATTTCGGGCATAGGCCCTTCATGAGGACGGCATTGATGCATTCCATTTTTTTTTATTCCATGGTTCACAGGAACCAGATTTGCTCAGGAACGCAGCACTGTATATGACACTGAAGTGGAAAGCAGTCAATCAGTTGTTTGGACAGTGTGTAGACAATTTGATGGTAAAGACTGATTGATGGACAAACATAAGTATAAATAAATCCCCTGGGTCTGTGACTGAAGAGATTGATGTGGCATTGGCGATGATCTTTGCATCCTCACTGTCCACTGGAATAGTGCCAGATGATTGGAAGGTGGCAAATGTTATTCGCTTGTTCAGGAAAGGGAATAGGGATAACCCTGGGCATTATAGAACAGTCAGTCTTACACCAGTGGTGGGCAAAGTATTGGAGACGGTTCTCAGAGACAAGATTTACGATTACATAGAAAACCATAGTTTGATTAGAGAGAGTCAGCATGGCTTTGTGAGGAGCAGGTCATCCCTCACACACCTGATTGAATTCTTTGAAGATGTGAAAAAACACGTCGATGAAAGTCGACCAGTAAATGTGGGGAATAAGAATTTTAGCAAGGCGTTTGATAAGGTTCCCCATTCTAGTCCAACCAATCCATGCTGAACACACTGCCAAACTAATCTAGTCCCATCTGCCTCCTGCTGTACCCGCTGAGTGGTTATAATGCCCTTGTAGTGTTATTACTGTGGTGTTAATCCAAAAACCCAGGTAATATTTCGGGAACAAAGAGTTCAGGTCCTGGCATGACAGGTGGTGGAGTTTGAATTCAATAAGCACCTGGAATTGAAGAGTCTCGTGATGACCTGAAACAGTTGTGTAGAAAATCCCATCTTATTCACTCATGGAGTTCGGGCAGCAACGTGCCATAGTCATCTGTTCTGTCCCACAGGAGACTCCAGATAGATAATATCGTGGTTGACTCTTAAATGTCCTCTGGGAAATAACTGACGTACTAGGCATGAATAAATTTATTTTAAAAATCCCACTTTCCCATTCATGTTTGGAATCAATAGTCCATTAAATGTTGCAAACGTACCCTCATCCATCATTTCCTCATCAAGTTAATTGCACACGTAAAACACCTTCCCTAAAAAAATGCCTCATATGCCTTTTTTTATAAAAAAGAATCTCTCTTTTCATCTTAAACATATGCCCTCTCGCCTTGAAATCCCCCTCCTGGGAAAAGGCCGCTATCGTTAACTCTAAACTTGCCTCTCAATAATTCATAAACTTCCATCAGATCGCCATCAAACCCCTAACCTCGAGTGAAAACAGTCTCAACTAAGAGAAAATGAGAACTGCAGATGAGAGATCAGAGTCGAGAGTGTTGTGCTGGGAAAGCACAGCAGGTCAGGCAGCATCTGACGAGCAGGAGAATCGACGTTTCGGGAAAGAGCCTGATGAACGACACTTGCGCGAAAAAAAAATGATTCTCCTGCTCCTCGGATTCTGTGTTACCTGATGTGGTTTTCCAGCACCCCGATCTCGAATCTGAAAATAGTCTCAGCCTATCCAGCCTTTCATTAGAACTCAAACCTTCCACAGGCAACAAGCGTGTATACCTTTTCTGAACCTACTCCAGCTGAATAATATCATTCCAACAACTGGGCGACCAGAACTGGACAGAATATTCCAGAAGAGGCCTCAACAATGTCCTGCAAAGCTTCAACATAACGTCCCGACTCCTATACACAAAGGACTGAGCAATGAAGGGAAGTTTGTTAAATGCCTTTAAACCAACTTGTCTGTAGGTAATGCAAATGACAAGGAATTATGTACCTGCATCCCGAGTTTCCGTGTTCTCCAACATACGCATAGCCATACTCCTTTTGCTGTACCAAAATGCAATACCTTCCATTTATCCAGATTGAACTCCATGTTACATTTTTCAGTCCAACAACTCATTGGATGAAGATCCTTTTGAAACATAGATAATCTTCCTCACTGTCTACAATTCTGACGTCGCCTGCAAACCTACGCAGCACGCCTGCAGTGAGGTCCACTGTTTTCTCATATAGATCAATGATTCATATTTACTTGTCGTGGCCGTGATTTAGCAGTGTGCAGGTCAAACAACAGTTAGTCATGCAATTAACCATGAGAAAGAAAGCCGCAGACTGCAGGGAGATATTAAACAACTGGAAATAAAAATGGTGAAAGCAATTCATTCCAGGGAACTGGGTGATAGTGAAGCAAAATTAAACTTCAAACCAGCTGCCCACGCTCCAGTTGTGGCACTCAGCTGTCTCAGCAAGATGCACTGTAGATTGCTGTTATTATAAACGGGAACAAATTTTCCCTTCTGCCCCGCCTTTGACCAGAAGCACTCCCAACCTCGGAATTGCTTGCGCCTCTAAACCATCATAGAAATACCGTGCATTCACCAGTTGTGTCACTGGAGCCATCGAGTATCTGTGCGACCTCATTCCTATCCCGATTTCAAGTTGGTTCTTCGCGACTGCGTCACTCAGTTCCTCTGATTCTGGGGCTGGGAACTGGGACTATGTGGCAGCAGTGGTCACTGGCTTGTGGGGGGAAACTCGTGAAGGAGCCAATGTTAAACTGCATTACCATTTAAGTATACATTTCAACAAAGGCTTGGTAAAAACAATGACTGCAGATGCTGGAAACCAGATTCTGGATTATTGTTGCTGGAAGAGCACAGCAGTTCAGGCAGCATCCGAGGAGCAGTAAAATCGACGTTTCAGGCAAAAGCTCTTCATCAGGAATACAGGCAGAGAGCCTGAAGGGTGGAGAGATAAGTGAGAGGAGTGGGGGGCTGGAGAGAAAGTAGCATAGAGTACAATAGTTGAGTGGGGGAGGGAATGAAGGTGATAGATCGGGGGGGGGGGGAGGGCGGAGTGGATAGGCGGAAAAGAAGATAAGCAGGTAGGACAAGTCAGGACACGTCATGGGGACAGTGCTGAGTTGGAAGTTTAGAACTAGGCTGAGGTGGGGGAAGGGGAAATGAGGAAACTGTTGAAGTCCACATTGATGCCCTGGGGTTGAAGTGTTCCGAGGTGGAAGATGAGGCGTTCTTCCTCCAGGCGTCTAGTGGTGAGGGAGCGGCGATGAACGAGACCCAGGACCTCCATGTCCTCGGCAGAGTGGGAGGGAGAGTTGAAATTTTGGGCCACAGTGCAGTGTCGTTGATTGGTGCGGTTGTCCCAGAGATGTTCCCTAAAGCGCTCTGCGAGGAGGCATCCAGTCTCCCCAATGTACAGGAGACCGCACCGGGAGCAACAGATACAATAAATGATATTATTGAATGTGCAGGTAAGAAAAGCTGCACTGTCCACAGAGTCTTTGATGTTTTGGAGAAATCTATTTATCTCAGCCTTCAGCACATTAACGACGGAATCACCACGGCCTCTTTGGGCACCGATGTTAAACGGTCAGCCCATTCTGAGTTCCCACAGATCTGCCACTGTTCACTCAGCACTCATATTGTGCATTTGGTGCTCTGCCTAACATTTCTTATGATACTGTACTTAGGGTGCATGCTAAGAGCGTTTGTCTGTGGCGTGCCGTGATCGTAATGGTTAGTACTCTGTGTTGTGGCCGCAGCAACCTCGGTTCGAATCCGAATCACGGCCGTAATCGCTCTATTGCCCGGGTGTCCTTGGAGAAGGAGCACGCGGGTGTCCACTGACACCCTGGAGTTGTGACTGGCCACTTGAGTGTTTCCTTCCCTGCTGGAGAGATTGGACCATTTCTAAAAAAAAAGAAAAAGAGGAAAAAAAAATAAATAAATAGAACCGCGTTTGGATGGATTGAATTCGGGTTGGTGGGCGCAGTAGGCTTTCACTAGGATAAGTTACCAGTGTGTAAAGCCATTATACATGATACAGATAGTGTTCAATGTGATGGTACACTACAGTGTTTCGCAATGCTCTTAAGTCTGTAGGTTAGGTAGATTGGCCATGTTAAATTGCGCTGATGTGTCCAGGGAGTGACTTCAGTAAGTTAAGTGAATTATCCATGGGGAACGCAGTGATAAGCTCAGCAGTCACATGATGCCAGGTTTTATTCCAGCAGGTTTATTTGAAATCACAAGCCAGAGGCCTGCGGGGATAAAAACAGGAGCTAAATCTGGTTGAGATGCTGTTCAGAGTGTCCCTACAGAATCTATTGGCTGAATTGTACTTTCTGCATTATAGGGAATCTGTGATTCTATCAGAGGACACTGTCAGCGTTTACTGGGCTGCTAAAACATTGGAGACGATGCTGATGGCGTTTAGTGGGGATGGAATTTTATTTATTTGTGTTTTGGAAAATTTGAAACTAAACCAAGGAAAACCAAATGGAAGTTTTCCGGAGTATTTGAGGTTTGGAGAGAGGAAATATGTGGTAAATTCACTCTTTCAAGTTCATAAATTTCTGAAAGTCAAGATTTCAAAACCATTGATGTAGGACAAAGAAATAATGGGAACAGAATTTCTGTCACTCAGACAGTGGTTCGCACTGCTGCCTCGCAGCGCCAGTGACCCGGGTTCATTTCCCGCCTCAGGCGACTGACTGTGCGGAGTTTGCACGTTCTCCCCGTATTTGCGTGGGTTTCCTCCGGTTTCCTCCCACAGTCCAAAGATATGCAGGTTAGGTGAATTGGCCATGCTAAATTGTCCATAGTGTTAGGCAAGGGGTAAATGTAGGGGTGTGGGTGGGTTGCGCGTCGGTGTGGACTTGTTCGGACGAAGGGCCTGTTTCCACACTGTAAAGTAATCTAATCTAATCTAAAAATGAGACTCTAATCATATCCCACTGACATTCAATCGCTTTACTGTACAAATTACCCTGTGTAATCGTCCACACAGCTATTACTTTGGGCAAAAACGGATAGAAGCTGGCGACATAAACACTTTGACAACAACATGTTCTTGAGACATTTTTTTGATTATAAACTCAACTCATTGTTCCGTGAATCCTACATCGTTTGCAAGGAACAAATGGGATGTGGAGCATAACTCTCTCCATTTGCCTAGATGGGTGTATCTTCAATAACACTTAAGGAACTGGACACCGTCCACGACAATGCATCACTTGAGTGTACCCTCTTCAATACCTGCAATATTCATTCCCCACACCGCTAAGGCACAATTGCAGCAGAGTGCACCAACTACAAGATGCACAGGAGTAAGTCATTTGGGCATTTATGACAGAACCTTCAAAACTCAACAGCTGTACTGACTATAAGGACAACGAAAAATAATAAGGAAGATGCAAAGAAACGCCACCATTTTTAAGTTATCCTCCAAGGCCCATAGCACCCTGACTTGGAAAGGAATCAGTGATAAACTCATTGGTCAAACGGTCTTGATGGACAAAGTTGCATCCTTCAGCCTTCCATATTTTATCTTACAATTTAAAAACAATGTTGATTTATGCGATGTCCAGACTTGTGCTCAGTCCTTTAGCTGCTCCCTAACCTGGTAGTTGCTAAAGTTCTGCTATCATCCACAGCCTGTGGTCAACAATAGAAAATATCCGAAAACCTTGTCAATGAAATGTTTCCCCTCAAGATTAGAGTGGTGTTGGAGAAGCACAGCAGGTCCGGCAGCATCTGAGGAGCAGGAAAAATGGACGTTTCAGGCAAACGCCCTTCATCAGGAATGAGACTGCACCAAATGGGATGGAGAGATAATTGGGAAGGGGGTGGGGCTGGGGAGAAGGTAGCTAAGAGTGCTGTAAGTGGATGCAGGTGGGGGGTGAACAGGAAATGTCAGAGAAGAAGGTGGAGTGGATAGGTAGGAATGAAGATGCACAGGTGGGACAGGTCAGGAGGACGGTGTTGAGCTGGAAGGTGGGAACTGGGGTAAGGTAGGGGGAGGGGAAATGAGGAAACGGGAGAAGTCCAAATTGATGCCATAGGTTTGAAGATTCCCGAGGTGGATTATGAGGCTTTCTTCCTCCAGGCATCGGGTCGTGAGGCAGTGGCGATGCAGGAGGCCCATGACCTACATGTCCTCGGGAGAGTGGGAGGGGGAGTTGAAATGTTTGACCATGGGGCACTGGGGTTGATTCTTGCGGGTATCCTGGAGATATTCAGTGAAGTGCTCTATGAGAACACATCTACTCTCTCCAATTTAGAGGAGATCGCATCAGGAGGAATGTACAAGAAATGACATGTGTGGAAGTGCAGGAGAAATTTTGTTGGATGTGGAAGCCTCCATTAGAGCCTTTTACAGAGGTGAGGAGGTAGATGTGGGTCTAGGTTTTTCAATTCCTGCAGTGACAGGGGAAGGTGTTAGGAGGGAAGGGTGGCTCATTGAAGGGTGCGGACTTGACTAGGTAGTCACGGAGCAAACGGTCTTGGCAGAAAGTGGATAGGGGTGGGGAGGGGAACATATCCCTGGTGGTGGGATCCGTTTAGAGGTGGCGAAACTGTCGGAGGATGATGTGATTTTTGTGGAGGTTGGAGGGATAGAAGATGAGGACCAAGGGGGTTTTGTCCTTGTTGTGGTTGAAGGTGTGTGGTTCGTGGGCGGAGGTACAATACATAGATGAGGTGCGTTGGAGGGCATTTTCAACCACATAGGAGGGGAAGTTGCGGTCTTTAAGAAGGAGGCCATCTGGTGTGTTCTACGGTGGAACTGGACCTTTGGGAGCAGATGCGATTGAGGTGGAGGAATTGGGAATACAAGGCAACATTTGCACAAGAATTTGGGTGGGAGGAGGTATAATCCAGATAGCTGTGGGAATAAGTGGGTTTGCAAAAATTGTCAGCAACACTGACCTCGTGGGATATATTTCCCTCCCCACCCGATCCACTTTTCACAAAGACTGTTTCCTCCACGACTACCTCGTCAAGTCCTCGCCCTCCAATGACCCACTCTCCCCTCGCGGCACCTTCACCTGCCACCACAGGAATTGCAAAACCTGCATCCACATCTTCCCTCTCACATCCTTCCGAGGCTCCAATGAGCCTTCCACATCCATCAAATGTGCATGTGCACTTCCAATCGAGTCATTTATTGCATCTGTTGCTCCCGAAGCGGTCTCCTTTCCGTTGGGGCCAACAGACACCTTCTCGCAGAGCGCTTTTGAGAACATTTCCAAGAGACCCGCAAAAATCAACCCCAATGCCCCATGACCAAAAACATCAACAACTCGCCCCCCCCCCCCGACTCTCCCGAGGAATTGCAGTTCCTGGGTCTCCTCCACCGCCATTCCATCACCACCGGACGCCTCATTTTCCACCTCAGGACCCTTCAACCCCAGGGCATCAACGTGGTCTTCACCAGTTTCTTTATCTCCCCACTCCCACGTGATCCGAGTTCCAATTTTCTAGCTTGGCACCATCCTATTGACCTGTCTCACCTGTCTAACTTCCTTCCTACCTATCCGCTCCACCCTCTTCTTCGACCTATAACCTTTAACTCCATCTCCATTCACCTCTTGCACTCTCAGTTAAATTCTTCCCACACCCAGTCCTCCCGTTTATCTCTCCACACTCGAGGGTGGAGCTTTATTCCTAATGAAGAGCTTTTGCCCGAAACGTTATTTTTTTCTGCAACTCGGATGCTGCCTGACCTGCTGTGCTTCTTCAGCACCCCCCTAATCTTGATTCTGATTTCCAGAACCTGCAGTACGCACTTCCGTCCAACTGATTACCCTGTCTGTTGATCTTGAATAGGCCGTTGCTAAAGTTCCAGCTTCATTTCCCTGCTCTTACATTCCCATCTGCGGTCAAGAACAGAAAGTATCTCCAACCCCTCGAGACCACTTGATCCCTTGTCCAATCAACTACAAAGATTCATGAATGTTTACTCTAATTTCTCTTTTATTACTTTAAACCACTCAGTATTCACACTTTTATCATTGATCCTCCCCAAATTCATTATCACCCTCTTCACTGGATTGAATTCCTTTCAGCACATTTTCTTGCCAATTGTTTACAATCTCCCTGCAGTCTATAGCTTTCTTCCTCATGGTTAACGACATAACTAACTGTTACCTGATTTGTAAGCTGCTAAATGATGGCCACGACAAATAAATATAAATCATTGACCTATATGAGAAAACAATGGAACTCATAGAAGCCATGGTTCATAATCTTGTAGAGGACACCAGAATTGGAGACTGTAAAGAAAGTGATCGAAGTTTCCAGAAGGATCTTAATCCAATGCGTCTTTGGGCTGAAAAAATCCACATGGAGTTCAATCTGGATAAATGGAAGATATTGCATTTTGCTACATCAAATAAGAGTAAGGCTTATACAATTAGTGATCGGGCGTTGCATAGTGTTGTGGAAAACGAAGGCCAGGGATACATTTAAATATTTCTTTTTAGTTTGCTTCACATATAGACAGAATGGTTAAAAAAATTGTCATCCTGCCTGCGTTGCACAGTCCTTTGAGCGTAGGAGTTGGTATGTTATGTTGAATTGAATAGGACATTGTGTGAGCCCTCTTCTGGACTGCTGCATCCAGTTCTTGTCGCCCAGTAATAGCAAGGAAATTATTCAGCTGGAGTAGGTTAAGAACAGGTATACCAGCGTATGGCTAGTGGGGAAGGTTTGAGTTATAACGAAAGGCTGGATAGGCTGAGAATAGTTTCACTCGAGCACTGGAGTTTGAAAGGCGACCTGATAGAAATTTATAAATTATTGAGAGTTCGGCTAGAGTTAACTGTAACTGTCTTTTCTCCAAGGAGGGGCACTTCAAGACGAGAGGGCAAATGTCTTAGGTGAAAAGAGAGAGATTTAAAATAAGACATGAGAGGCTTTTTTAACAGAGGATGTGCAATTCACTTCCTGAGGCAGTAGTGGATGAAAATACATTTACAATATTTACAGGATATTTGGATCGATAAATGAATTGGAAAGTTTCCGTGGGATTAGAAAAAAGCTATTCATTCATACCTCGTACATTATTTATTGTCCAGAGGGCAGTTGAGAATCAACCACGATATTATGGATCAGGAGTCACATACCAGCCAGACCAGATAAGTATGGCAGTTTCCTTCCCTATCAGGCATTAGTGAATCAGATCTACAACAACTGATTCAACATCATTATTAGACTCATCAACTCTAGGTACTTATTGAAATAACATTCCAGCATCTGCCATGTCAGGATTTGAACATGTGTCCACAGAATTATATCTGGACACTCATATTAACAATGCAGTAATAATATTACAAGGGCATTATTAACCCTTAGCAATTACAGGAACCGTCAGATGCGACTCGTTTAGTTTGGCATTATGTACAGTATGAGTTGGAAGGAGTGAAAGGCCTGTTTTCATGCTGCATGAGTTTGACGCGATGAAACCGGCAGCTGGTTGGGATTAACAGCAGAATTGACAGTTTAATTGACCTCCGTTTGGTATATGTAATCTTGCTGGCTACGCTGGAGTTTTTATTGGCCATTGAGCCCTTCCCACACACGGGACTGTTGAACAGTCTGTCCCCAGTTTGACTGAGTAAATGAGTTTCCAGTACAGCAGGTATTTGAATTCCGCATTGCGCTGGTTTCTCTGTGATATCGGTGAATTTGTATCTATCCAGGGTGACCGATTGGTTCAAATCATGTCCACGCAGACGTAAGTCCCGTTGTCCATGTTGTGGATATGTTTTTATTCTTCCTGATATACCCACAGGGTGTGGATGTCGCTGGTCAGGACAGCGTTTGTTGTTCATCCTGATTCGCTGCTGCCTCGCTGCACGAGAGACATGGATTCGATCCCAGTCTCGTGTGACTGTTTGCAATTTGCACATTCTCTCTTTGCTTGTATGAGTTTCCTCCCACAGTCTGAAGGTGTGAAGGTTACTGGGATCAGCCATGGGAAATGAAGGGGAATGGAATAGGTATGGAGTGTGGGTGGATAGGATGTGCTTCGGAGGGATGGTGTCGACTGGGATTGGTACGAATGGCGAGCCTACGCACAGTGTCGGCATTCTTGGACTCAGGGTCAGCCATGTTGTTCTGCACCTGGAGTCACAAGTAGGCAGGATTGGGTCAAGATGGTAGCATCCCCTGCATAAGGGTCATGTATGAATGGGATTGCAGGAAATTAAAGTCATGTTCTCTGTTCCTGTGGTCAGGCTTCCATTCCAGGTTTTATTCGTCGAAATTTAACATTACCAGTTCCGTGTCTGAGTCCCCAAAGTTGACTCGTTTATTATATAACCACAATACCACATTCTCCAGGTTCCAGCATTTACTGGGAACAAGAAGCTGATCCTGAGCTGATGCAAACATAAACAGCTGTTACTGCCAATGTCAAGAACATTGATCCAAATAGGAAAATGAAATTTCGAACATTGCCACCTCAAATTTAAAGGTCCATCACGCTTTAGATACGCCAGTTGGCTGTATCAACAACATATACTGCTTATGGCTATAATAGAATAAATGGGGGCAAGTATTCCTTTCCGCCCCGCTTTGGACCAGAAGCATTCCCAATCTCAGAAATACATGCGCCTCTCTCCCGTCATTCCATCGCAACTTCCAATTGGATTTTCTTGGCTGCTTCACACAGTTTCCCTGATTCCGGGTCTGGGACTGGAATTAAGTGTGATTGCATGCAGCAGTTGGTACTGCCTTGTGTGGGCAAAGTGATGGAGTAGCCGATGTTCAACTATAATGCTCTTGAAGTATACGTTTCAACAATATCCTGCACTGTCCCATGAGTTTGGAGAGTTTCATTAATCCCATTCTCCAGTACTCTTATTCATGGAATCTCCACAGTCTCTGGGGACGTTAAAGTTAAAGATTCAGCCCATTCTGAGTTCCCACATGCCCTGTCGCTAAGTCCTGATATTGTACATTCACCCTGACATTTCCTCTGCTACCATTCTGGCTTCAGTTGGCAAGTGTGGTCTGTGGAGTACTGCAACCATTTAGCATTTCGTTTTCTGCGTTGGGATTGCTGCGACTTCGTATCGAATCCACATCATAGCGGTCAGTTCTCTCAACGTTTATCTTTTGATGAAACACGGTAAGAAATAACTCGTTTTTACATGATAATGTTCTCCGAGGTGATGATTTGTTTTCCATCGAATTTCGTTCTCTGATATTTCAGCGTTTCATGTATCAGCATTTGAACCCACAAGTTCTCGAAGATGTCCCTCCCTCCCACTCGCCCTCACTCTCTTTTCCGTCCCTCGTCCCATTTGACTGAGGCATTGCACAATCTAACATACACTTTCACGTTGATACCATCCAGTCTGTGCCATTGCACTTACTGTTGCTGGGCGACCATGCCCCAATCTCTTCATTGGCACCTTCAAATCATTCGTTCCGTTTGGATATCGTGGCTGTGAGATCAATTCTCTTTTAGCAGCTTTTACTGACATGGACCAGAGGTTATTGGAGCGTGAGGTTCAATCAATGAGCACAGAGAATAATTGGGGAGAAGCGACTCCATTGGAAAAGATCAGCCATGACGGCTTTCTGCAATAGCCGACTGGTATTATCGCTGGATTGTTAACACAAAAGGCCAGGTCACATTCTTGTGAGACGGGTTCGATTCTCACCACACCACGACGGTGTTAGACTATAAATGCAAGAAATGCCTCCAATTAAGAATTCGCTAAATCCGTTGTCTGAAGAGCCCATCTGTTCCATCCCTTGAGGGATGGAATCGGCCGTCCAGAACTGGTCTGGCCTCCATGTGACTCCAGACCGCTAGGCAATAAATGCTGCTAGCCACACCGCATGCTGGCACAGAATGTAAAAAAAGTTTCAATTTGACTCCACCTCGACAATTATCTGCAATTCACATAAGTCCAGGGATGTGATCACACTGAGAAAGGTGCAGGAGAGATTCACTCGGATAGTGTCTAGGCTGAAGAGATTTGGTCATGAAGAGAGACAGGACAGACTGGGGTTGTTTGTCACGGTGCAGAGGCATTTGTGAGAAGGCATGGTTCAGATGTACAAAATAATGAGGGGTGTGGATAAGGTAGACTGAAAGTAACGTTTCTCATCGACGGATAGATCGATCACGGGGGGGGCAGAAATTTAATGAGAAAGACAGAAAGGTTTAAGTGGATGTGTGGAAAAGCGTTATAGGCCGGCGGGTGTTGGAATTTGCAACACTGTGTCTGTAAGGGTCAGAGAGGCAGGAACCCTTAGAACCTGAAGAAATATTCAGATGTGAATATGTTCTGCCAATAACTGTAAGGCTATGGGCTAAACGATTCGATTCGTTAAGCAGTTGTTTTTTGACAAATGGAGTCACAACGGGCTGAGGGGTCTCCTTTGAAACTGTTGTCCTCGGTAGTATAGTGGTTCGTGTCGCCGCATGTTATGCGGGAGATAGGAGATCAATTCCTCGATGGGGCAGTGCAAATGTTTTAAAATTGTCGCTAATATCTAAAGTGCGGGTTATTAATGCCTGTCCTTCCATTCTCCATGGGACAAGTCACAGGAAGGACAGTGCTGTCTGAATCAGTGTGGGGAAGGACTGCAGCTCTTGGCGAGACAGTGTCAGTGAAAGTACAAACACGTGACTTCTGCAACCTGATGCTTCACTGAACGAAACTCCAATTCTGTTGTGGTTCAAACCCACAAACCTTGAATAGCAAAGTTAACAAATTTGTAGAAATCTAACACACTTTTCACTGCACCACAGAGCTGCAGGCGCCACAATTTTACTGCACCCAAAATTGTGTTTGTCGTGGAGAAAATGTCAACAAACACCAAGAGATGACGGAGAGTTTTTCAAGGAGAAGATCTTTTATTTGCAAACAAAAACCGTGACACTCAGAAAACAAATTCTTGAATCCCCCCGAACCTCAGGGTCCATGGCATAGAGTCATAGAGTCATTGAGATATGCAGCATGGAAACAGAACCTACTGTCCAACTTGTCAATGCCGACCAGATATCCCAAACCAATCTAATCACACCTGCCAGCAACTGGCCCATATTCCTCTAAACCCTTCCTATCCACATGCCTCTTAAACGTTGAAATTGTACCAGCCTCCACAACATCATCTGGCAACTCATTCCATACACGTACCACCCACTGTGTGAAAAAAGTTGCCCGTTAGGTCTCTGTTTTATCTTTCCACTCTCAAACCAAACCTATGCCCTCTAGTTCTGGAATCCCCGACCCAGGAAAAAGACTTTGTCTATTTATAATGTCCATGCTCCTCATAATTTTGTAAACCTCTATAAGGTCACCCCTCAGCCTTCGACGCTCCAGGGAAAAGAGCCCCAGCTTGTTCAGCCTCTTCCTTTAGCTCAAATCCTCTAACCCTGGAAACATTCTTGTAAATCTTTCTGAACCCTTCCAAGTTTCACAACGTCTTTCCGGTAGGAAGGAGAACAGAATTGCACGCAATATTCCAACAGTGGCCTAACCAATGTCCTGTACAGCCGCAACATGACCTCCCAACTCCTGTACTCAACACTCTGACCAAAAAAGGAAAGCATACGCCTTCTTCACTATCTTATCTACCTGCGACTCCACTTTCAAGGAGCTATGAACCTGCTCTCCAAGGTCTCTGTTCAGCAACACTTCCTCGGACCTTACCAAAAGTGTATAAGTCCTGCTAAGATTTGCTTTCTCAAAGTGCAGCACCTCGCATGTTTCTGAATTAAACTCCATCACTTCTTCCCTTTTCTTGAATCATGTTTTTTTAGCTTATCAAAATGGCCAACGGTGTTAGTCAGAATTACCTCATTTCAACTATACAATAAACCAATAGTGTTAGTTCCCATTATCGTTCTACTTCTGCCACTATGGTTTTTCATAATTCTACTTAATATTATTCTGCTGTCACTATTAGGTATTCTACTGCTACCTGTGCTGCAATGATCTTCCATCCCAGACTAACCTGTCATGATTAGATATTTACCTACCCTATCTCCCACAATGTTTTCCTGTCCCAAACTGACTCGACAAACTACTGATTAGATATTTAATGTCATGTCCTGCTACAAGCGTCTCAAGCAGGCTGACTCTACTATCAATTTATTATTTAAAGTCATGTCCTAAGTATTTATTGTCATGACTTGTCCCAGCCTGCCATGATGATGTTTAGTAGGCGAGTCTGACGTTATTAATTGTTATTATCTCAGCCTGCCATAGTAACCTTTCAGCCCAGTCTGACTCTGCTTATTGGTGTATCAGCATTCCACTATTCTGATCCCATCCTGCCACATTGGCCCCATCCTGCCCCAGTGACCTTTTGACGCGTGTAGCATTCCGCAGACCCCTTGTAACAGATCGTCAGTAGTTTCCATGTCTTTACCCTTTCCATGTTTTCATGCTCTGTATTTTCTGTCCAGTGTTTGGATTTTTCATCAGACTTCTATTTATCTTCACCCCACTTTCTAGTACCTGGTCCTTATCCATGTGTGCTCTAACTTCTCAAGTATTCGGCTAAATACTCCCGACGCATAGCTTTACCACACGTTCAAACAGTGAATTCCAAATAAACAACACTCTCAGAGTGAAAACGTTCTTCCTATCTCTCCTCTGAACATCCTCTTACTGGGGTTGGACGGAGATCCCTGGTTGTTATCTCTTCCCATAAGAAGTTTATTCCTATCACACATATCTATCCCTTTAATGTGCAGCTTAATCACTTCCTCACTCAGCCCTCCCCGCTCTCAGAGAAGGCGCCTGAGCTGAGCTCGTCTGTATTCGCCATGGCGATAGTGTCGTGCTGGAAAACTATAACAAGTCAGGCAGTATCCGAGGAGCGGGAGAATCGAAGTTTTCTGGCATAAGTCTTTCATCAGAAATGAGTCTTGTGGGTGGGGACTGAGAGGTAAATGGTAGGGGGTTGGGGTTGGGTGGAAGATAGCTGGAAAAGCGAATGGTGGATGGAGGCGGGGAGAAGGTGGTCAGTCAGAGGGCGGGGAGATGAATGGGTCCGGATGGTGGTTCTGAGTTTGAATGCTTCAGACTGTGATAATGTGGGGGGAGGGGAAATGAGGAAGCCGCTGAAATCTACATTTATCCCGTGTGGTTGCAGGGTCCCAAGGCAGAACATGAAGCGTTCATCTTCGAGGGGTCAGGTGGGAACGGTTTGATGGTGGCTTATGCCCGAAACGTCGATTGTACTGCTCTGCAATTCACATGACAGGAGAGATGTGAAAACCAAGGACTGAAAAAAAGGAGAAAAGCATACAGATTCAGAGTTTATGAAAGTTGACACAGTGCAGACAGAAATCATTTGGCCAGTTGAATCTGCATTGTGCCGTGGGAGAGATTCACACTCCCCCACTCTATCTTTCTAAACCCGCATTTGTGATCCCCCTACAAAAATAGAAATTACTCCAAAAGCTTAGCGAGTCAGGCAGCATCAGTGGAGAGAAATTAGAGTTAACATTGAGAATTCAAAACAGTTCTGAGGAAGGGTCTGTTGTCCCGAAATGGTCATTCTGTGTTCCCCGAGCTGCAATTCTGACTTTTGTCTCTTATTTACAGCACTTACACTCCATTCAGATTTTGTTTGGCATTGACCTGAATTTCACACCTTTGCAATGTGGAAGGAATCGGAGCAGCCAGAGGAAACTCACATGGGAGAGAGAGAGCAGGAGTGTGCACATTCCACACAGTAAGTCACACAAGACTTGAATGAAGCGGGGTTTCTGACGCTGAATGGTACAGTTTCACTCACTGAAGCCTCCCAATATACCAGCGCACGTCCTGGAAGCGAATTGAACCAGACCTCACGCAGTGATAGGCGGTGGTACTACCCAGGAATTCTGTGCAAAAAGAAGCCTATTTGTTAATACTGGAAATTAACATTCGCTTAACTATCCGAACTCTTTTTAAAAATTACTTGGCCTATAGCCTTGTATGTCTTGGCATCACAAATTCACATCAGAAAACTTCTGAAAGTTATGAGGATTTCTGCCTCTGCAACCTTTGCATGCACTGAGTTCCAGATTTTATTCAACGGCTGTTTCAAAATATTTGTCTGCACATTCACTCAAATCTTTCCTCTTCTATTTTTATATCTATGCCACCCTACCCCTCCCCCGTGATCGATCTCACCATCATAGAGAAACGTTTATTGCAATCGACGCCGTCCATATTCTTTATTATTTTGTACATCTCAAATCATGTTTCCTCTCAATTTCTTCTGCTCTAAGAAAAACGCCTCCAGTTCATACAATTTCTCTTCATAACTGAAACTCTTCTACCAGACAATATTCTGGTAAATCTCTGCTGCATCATTTGCAGTGCTATCATATCTGTGCTATCATGCGAATTGCAGAACTGCACACAATAGACAAGATAGAGCTAAATGAGCAAGTGAAATAAATGACGTAGAAGTCCACAGAAAGAGGTATTTTCGAATAAAGTTTCTTTTCCTCAGTGCTGCCCTGTGTCTTTTTCCAGAGCCTGATGTTCCAATAATCTCTGGTCTATGTGGTAAAAGCTGCTACATGTGAATTGATGTCACAACCATTGTATCGAAATCGATTGACTGATTTGAACGCGGACACGTGTTTCTTCTTTGACGGCACAGAGGTGCAAGAAATGCCAAAGCTGGGAGTCAAAGGTGGGGAGGAAGATCATATTTGTCTCCGTTTATTAGATTATTAAAATACAACAGCAGCATTAACCGCACTGCAGAGTAGCTCAGCTGAAGCGTGCTGGAGCCTTGAGCAAGAGGTCAATTAATTGAAAGCATTCTCTGAAATTTTCCTTAACAATGCGCTGTTTTGTTACTTTGACAGTAAGGCCTGTTTTTGATCACATCATCTCCACATCAGCCGCTTGCTCCCAGTAAACACTCCAATCCAGCGTACATCACTTACATTCCGATACAGCCACATATTATGTTCTCATTCCCTCTGTGATAATTTGAATTGACAATGTCATTCTCTGAGATGCAGCAGTGTAACATGAAGTTGGCAGAGTATTAACAAAGAAGAACAAAGAACACAGAGAAAATTCACAGCCCAGGAACAGACACTTGGGGAGTTGGGGAGTTGAAACAATAGCAGTGAGGATTCTGAGTGGTATACAGGAAAAAAGAGATCTTGGAGTAAACACTCAGAGATCCCTGAAGGTTGTTGGACAGGGAGATCAGATGTTTGCGAGGCTTTGTGGATATTTTCTATTGGTGACCACAGGCTCAGGATGATATTCGATCTTTATCAACCGCCAGTTTAGGGAACAACTTAAGGAATGGGCACAAGTCTGGTCCATGCAATAATCAACATTTTTAAATATTGTAAAATAAAAGGTGGATGGCTGAAGTATAAGTCTTTGCCCATCAAGACCGCTTCATCACTCAATGAATTTACCACTGATTCCTTTCCAAGTCATGCTGGTATGTGCCTTGGAGGGTAATTTGTAAATGGTGACGTTTCAGTGCATCTTCAACCTTGTCCTGAAAGTCGGTACAGTTTTTGAGCGTTGACGGTTGTGTCAACAAAACCTGGATGACCTACTTCAGAGAATCTTCTAGGAGATGCTCTCTGCTGAAATTGCGCATTAGCAGTTCAGGGAATAAATATTCCAGTGTTGAACAATGTACACTTATGTGACTGTATTGTCGTGGAGTGTGTCCAGTTCCTTCAATGGTATTGAAGCGACACCGACCTCGGCAAATGGAGAGGGTTCTGTTACACATCTAATTTGTGCGTTGCAGATGATGTAGCCTTCACGGTGAGAAGAGTTGAATAAATAATCAAACAAAGTCGACCGACGGACATTATTTTGGAGTCAACTTCTTTATATGGGCGATCAGGTTCCATTTCTCCTAAATACTTGCTCCCAGGACGATTAAACGGAGGAATTCAGCTACAATGAAACCTTTAAAGGCCAATCGAATATATTAAGATTCACATTAGTCAGAGTAATCATTGCTGTATTTGGTCCTTCTATACATCAATCCGATTCCAATCACTTTCTGATTTCAAGTTCCAATTCCGTCTGCGCCTGAAATTTCAACCCGTTTCCTCGCCGAAATTTCTTCAGTTTTCTTAATAAATGTAAGGACGCTGCAGGGGACAGCATAGATTTACAAGTATGTTGCCAACTCTGTATCAAATGGAGCTCGTGAACTGATTGGTTAGGCTGGGCTTTTTCTCCTCGAAACAAAGGAGGTGGAGGGGAGAATTATAAACGTTCAATATTCGTGGAATCTTGACTGAGGAGAAACGGGCATGTGGTTTTCCCTAAGCTGTGAGGAGAGCACCAGAGGACATAATCTCAGAATTAGATATTGCCCATTTAATTCAGAAATGAGGAGTAATTTCACAGGGACCAAAAAATATGTGGCATTTTTCAGCAATCGCTGTTGAGACTGTGTTGGTGGGCATTTTCAAACTGTGCCAGATAGTTAATCAGAAAGATGATAAAACTTTGTCGAGGTAAGTGAGCAGAAAGTAATTAAAGATTATCAGATCAACCATGATTTCTTTGAATGGTGGGGCAGACTCCATGGGCTGAATGGCAAACTTCCACTTGCTTAACATTTGGTCTAACGCCTTATTTTATTCATAAATTCAGAATTGTGAGGGAATGGGATGAACTGATAGAAAAGATTTAATAAACAGATCAGACAGATCAGGAACAACACTCATAAACTCAGGAGGAAGAAATGTGCTATGACCTGGGGGCAACAAATGACACTGGGTCCAGCACACGTGGTTGTGTACTGAAGCGGTGATTGCTGAAGAAAGTTGGTAGACCTTATACAGTTGGCAAGTCAGTGATCACGCTGGATGATGGATCATTGTATGATTCACACACAGCAGAAATTTGTGAAAGAATGAAAAGTTCATCTCATTGGAGAGGTTTTCTGCGGTTCCAATGCCGAGTGACTGTTTGAATAACTGATCAGATCATTGTGTGAAGTGTTAGTTTAAAATACTCATGAACGACCCCACTGGATAAACTTGCGCTCGGGTCTCTTGTTATTTGTTTCTCTTTCTTTCGACGAAAATTCATAGAAAGACAAGACGGAATGTGGGGCAGAAAGAAAAATGTGTTCAATCTCATTACACCAATTTAATCGAAAATTGAATGGAATGACTGCTCTCACTCATCATTGCGACTTTAATGTGGTGTCGATTATTCGTGAATCACCTATGCAGTGAACAACAAGAACAAGATCCTCGAACCAGTGTATACCAGAGGTGCAAAGAAAAACTGCTGGAGAGGTTTGTGAAGTTCGCAACCAGAGTGTGACTCTAACCCGTGAATGTGGAGCACAGTGGTATAACAACCCACCACCATAATCGCTCAGTCTCCTCAGCACGATTTGTAGAGGTGTGACTTGTAACCTCATCAGGTGACATGTGGTGAAAGTCATGAAAATTTCCAGAGTGGAATCGAATCCACACCATGGTTTTTCTGCTTTCACCAGAATTATAATAACAACAAATATCAATAAGTACCCATGTTCGCAGAATGAATAGCTGTTATTGATAAATTCTGAGTCAGAACTGTGTCAGAGTGAAACATAGAACAAGAATTTGCCGTCATCTTCACACCTACATTTGACTCGTAATTTCTTCAGTCACTTTCTCTCTCACGTGAAGAAGCAGCCATGGAGAGGGAAATAAAGGCGATGTTGTGGCTCAATGGCCTTTCTCATATGGCTGAACCTGAATTGGATTAAATCCCAAGAAACACTGTTTTGTTCATTTCATTTTATTTTTGCTGCAACTTTACAATGTTCATTGTAATAATCGGAAATGAATTAGACTTATCTCATTGGAATGATAAATGGTGTATTCAAATTTGCTCCGACTTTATTTCAGCTTAAGGAAAATACTGCATAGAAAAACAGCGGGTTCAAGTGCAAAAGAAAAACCAGCAGTTTTATTGCTCGTTGCTTTGGCAGATTTCACCGAGTATTAAATAGACCAAACATCATGGTGTTTGACCTCACATCCTTAACGCATTTGATTAAAGCTGGAGGTATATCTCCAAGCAACTGATCACTTCTTGTTCATTATGTAATATTTTCCCTTCACAATAAGAAAATCCAACCAGTTCCATTTACAATGGTTTAGGTGGAATATTCTGCCAAATCTTTCGAAATCCAGAATTTTTGGAACCGAATCTTATTCAGCTGCACGCGTTCACCAAATGTCTTTATATTTAATGTCAACCAACTTAGGCATTTTTTCCCCGCAACTTCTGACCAACTACATCCCGCCCCAACACCTTTATCGAGCCGTACGCTGTCTCTCTCTCCTTGTGAAATTTATTCCTTGTGTTTCACCAAATGTGCCTTTCCAAATATTTTGAAAAACAGATTATCAGAGTGGGAGCGATTCTGCTCTCATAATTTCTTTGTCCTTCAAAGGTTTTATCAAAGGCTTTGAATGCCTTACGTCGAGATGTTGACTTACTTGAAAGAGGGGATTTTCCACCTATCTACTCTGTCCAAATATTTCATAAGCCCCATTAAGTATTCCTTCGTACAGGGATAACTGTTGTAAATTTTCCAAGGCAACAAGTGAATAAAATGATATCCTCAGTACACCCCGTCAGCATCGTCTCTCATGGTGTTACACCCCATTATTTAGCGTCATTACCCACTACGATAGAATCACAGAATCCCACAGTGCAGAAAGGACATTTAAGTCAATCGAGCCGGTGTCGATACCCTGAAGAGCATCTCACCCAGACCTAGCTCTCTTTCCTATTCCCGTGTATTTCACCTGAAGAACGGGCAGCCGTCTCCCTTACGATTTCAAATAAATCTGTTGGACTATAACCTGGCGTTCTGTGACTTTTGACCTTGTCCCCGCGTAACCCATGGTTAATTCACTCTTAACATGCTTCATTCAATCCCTGGACACGAGAGGGAAATTTAATTTTGCCAATCAATCTAACCCTCCGAGCGAACAGCAGTGCGAATTACTGAGTCAATGTTCCATCATAGTGAGCAAATTGTGGATCATTTTTATTAGCTTTATACCCTGGTAACTCAGCCTCATCAATGCAAATCAACCCAAATTCAATGTATCGAAACACTACCCTCTACTCTACAATTTCATTCGTGCTGCAGGAAGTGTTTCTGCACTTATATTTGAATGCTTTTATCCTGTTTATTCCTCACCTTCGTGCTTCCGGTAAACACTTCAATCCGGAACAAGTCTGTCAAATGGTTTTCATTCCATCACAGCAACAAGATGCAGCTTGCAAAAGTCACATGTTTGCACGTTCACTGTCACTCTGCCTCCCTGAGAGCTGTAGCCCTTCCCCACCATGAATCAGGCAGCAGTGTCCTACCTGTGACATGCCCCATCGAGAAAAGAAGGACAGGTTCGATACCCGCACTTGGAAATGGAGTGACAGTTTTAAAATATTTCCACTGTCCCCAGCGGAGAACTGAGCCCTGTGACAGGCGGGGACACAAACCATTATACTACCAATGACAAGAGTGTCAAAGAAGGCCCTTCAGCTAATTGTGGCCACACTCGTCAAAAAGAACTGCTTAATGAAATGAAACCCATTTCAATATGTTTATCCCACAACCTTATATGTTTTGGCATCACACATTCACATCTGAATATTTATTCAGGTCATTAGGGTTTCTGCCTTACTGAACAATACAGACAACGTTTTCCAAATTCCAACCCCCTCCTCCACCACCCCCCCCACTCCCCCGCGCTGGCTGATAAAGCTTTTCCGCACATCTTCTCAAACTACTCAGCCTTTTTCCTTAAATCTCTGGCCCCTGTGTGATCGATCCCTCCATCAATGGGAAACTCGTTCAGTCAACCCTGTCCATACCCTAACTCAGTCATGTCTTGTCTACATCTCCTTTGCATTGCGACAAACACTCCACTCTGTCCTGTCTTCCTTCCTAACTGAAACTCCTTAGCCCAAACAATATCCCGGTAAATATCTCCTGCAATTTTCTCAGTGTGATCACATCCCTGCTATAATGTGACTTGCAAAACTGCACAACAACACTCTTCCGTGAGCCTTATGAGCAGATGTTTTAAAATTTCTGTATTAGTATGAGGGCGATTCTGGCTAAGCAGAATTTATTACCCATTCCTAATTGCCCAGAAGGCAGTTGAGACTCAACCATATTGCTATGAGTCTGAAGTCACATGCAGCCCAGACCAAGTAAGGATAGCAAATTCCATTCCGAAATGACATCAGTGAAACAGATTTTTTTTTTCAACAATTGTCAATGGATATATAGTAGTCATTAGATTCTTCATTGCAGATATTTATTGAATCCAAATTTGACGATTATGGTACGGTGGGATTCAAGCTCGAGTACTGAGACTATTACCTCGGTCTCTGGATTATCAGTCCTATGAAATTATCACAAGACCTAAGCAGAAAGCCACAAAGCTGATGTTTTCCGATAAAATGTCTTTTCACCAAAACTGCCCTGGGTCTTTTCCATGAGCCAGACGCTCCAATTGTCTCTGGCCTATGTCAGTAAAAGCTGCTACATGGGGATTGATTTCACAACCGCGGGATCCAAATGGACCGATTTGTTTGAAGGTCCCGATGGTGGGATTGGGGCACGTTCACCCAATAACAGTGACCGCAGCAGCAGCACAGACAGAACAGTATGAATGTGAAAGAGAGTGATAGATTGGGCATTGCCTCAGAGAAATGGGGGGAGGGACGGAAAGGAGGTTTAATGATCGTGGGAAGGAGATAAATCTGCGACAACGGCTGTGTTTGAATCCTGATATATGAAACGCAGAGATGTGAGAGAGCGGAATTTGAAGTTAAAACAATTAATTTCTTAGCATTTAACACAAAATAAGACAACGGAGGGAACACTTAGTGTCGTGATTTGGTTTCAAATCGAGGTTGCTGTGGTGACAATGCAAAATACCGAAAACCACGATCACAGTAACCACAGAACAGGATGCTTGCAAGCAGCAATAAGGAAATTAGCAGAGGAAATGTTCGGAAGAGCAGCAAATGTACAATATCAGCACTCAACGAACAGTGAGAGATATGTGGGAGCTGAGAATGAGCTGAATCTTTCAGTTCGATGTCTTCAGAGGCTGTGGAGATCCCTTGAATGAGAATGTTGAAAACTGAGATTGATAGCTTTTGACAAAATATCAAAGACTCAGGGGACAGTACAGGATATTGTTGAAAAGTATGCTCAAATAGCATTTTAGCATAACATCGGCGACTTCACCAGCTTCCTAAAGTTGTAATCAGTGTTGCAGATAATCACACACAATCCCAGTTCCCAGCCTCGGATTCAGAGAAACTGCGGCACAGCAGCCCAGATCCAAAGGGAATTGGGATGGGAATGAGTCACGGAGTTACTCTCTGGCTCCAGTGATGCAACACTTGAGCGTGCAGGCCTTTTATGACGGTATGGAGAGGCAAAAAATTCCTAGGTTGTGTGTGGTCCTGTTCAAGGGAATGGTTGTCCCCGTTTGTACTATCATAGAGATTTCCGGTGCATCTTGCTAAGACAGCTGAGTGGCACAACTGGAGCCTGTTGAGCCCTTAACTTTGCAATGGTGGGTTTAAAAGATGATTTTACTATTTGGATCTGTGTTTCCGACACTGGAGGTGGCAGCTACATTTGCTTGCATCAGCTCAGTATCAGTTTCTTCGACACAGTCAAGACTTCAACCTGGAGAAGGTGGTGTTGGGCTGATATTTTAAACTGGTCATCCTTGGAGACTGGGACACGGAAACGGTGATGTTTAAGTTCGACGAAAAAAACGTGGAATGCAAGCCTGACCTCAGGAACAGAGATAATAAATTTAAGTTCCTGCAATGCCATTCATTCATGACCCTTATGCAGGGGATTCTACCATGTTCACCCAGTCCTGCCTACGAGGGACTCCAGAAGCAGAAAAACATGAGCTTACCCTTAATTCAGGAATCACCGTCATGTGGGGAAGCAGGCAAGTCAGCCTTTCCAGTCCACACGGTACATCCGAAGCGCATCCCACCAGACCCCACGGTATTCCCTATCCCATAAGCCTGCATTTCCCATTGTTTATCCCTGCAACTGGCACATTTTTGGTCAGAGGGAGAAATAAAAACGCAAACACACAGAGAATGTGCAGACTGCCCACAGGCAGACACCCGAGGCTGGGATCACACCCGGGTTTGTGGTGTAGCCAGACAGCAACGAACAAGTGGCGATGAATAAATGTTGTCCTGACCAGTCATACTCACACCCTGTGGGTGAATGAGAAAGAATGAAAACACATTCACGACTTGGAAAACGGAATTTTTATCTGTGTGGACACAATTTGAAAGGATCGTTCACCCTAGGTTGTAAAAAGGACACCGATACGATAGAGAAAGCAGGGCAATGTGGGAACTGCAGGAAGAGATTCAATTACGCACAGAAATGGAAACTTATTTAATCAGTAACACTGGGGAGAGACCGTTCACCAGTCCCGTGGTGGGAATGGATCACTGAGTATAACAACCTCCGGAGCCTCCAGCAGGATTACATATCCCATCAGGTTTTCGATTATGGTGTCAATGCTGCTGTAAATCCCAACCAGCTATTTGTTCCATAGCGTCAATCATAGAATCATACAGCATGAAAACAGGCCTGTCAGTCCAACCAATCCATGCTGAACGTGCTGCTAAACTAATCTTGTCCCATCTGTCTCCTGTTGAACCAGCTGAGTGGTTATAATGCCCTTGTAGTTTTATTACTGTGTTGCTAATCCAAAAACCCAGGTAGTATCTTGGGGACAAAAGGTTCAGGTCCTGGCATGACAGATGGTGGAGTTTGAATTCAATAAACACCTGCAATTGAAGTGTTTCGTGGTGACCTGAATCAGTTGTGTGGAAAATCCCATCCGATTTCGGGAAACAAACTGTCATATTCATCTGTTCTGTCCCACATGAGACTAGAGATGGATAATATTGTGGTTGGCTCTTTACTGTCCTCTGGGAAATAACTGATGTGCTAGGCATGAATAAATTTATTTTAAAAATCCCACTTTCCCATTCATTTTTGGATCCAATTGTCCTTTAAATGTTGCAAATGTACCCTCATCCATCACTTCCTCAGCAGGTGAATTGCGCACGTAAAACACCTTCTCTCGAAAAATGCCTCACATGTCTTTTTTTAAAAAAATCTCTCTCCATCTTGAACATATGCCCTCTCGTCTTGAAATTACCCTGCTGGGAAAAGGCAGCTATGGTTAACTCTAACTTACCTCTCATAAACTTCCATCAGGTCGCCGCTCAAACCCCTAACCTGGAGTGAAAACAGTCGCAACGAGGAGACCGTGAGAACTGCAGATGAGAGATCAGAGTCGAGATTGTTGTGCTGGGAAAGCACAGCAGGTCAGGCAATATTTGAGGAGCTTGAGAATCGATTATTCGGGCAAGAGCCTGATTAGCGACACTTATGCGAAAGGTTGATTCTCCTGCTCCTCGGATGCTGCCTAACCCGTTTTGGTTTTCCAACACCCCGATCTCGAATCTTAAAATAGTCTCAGCCTATCCAGCTTTTCATTATAACTCAAACATTCCATACACGGCAATATGCGTGCATTCTTTTTCTGAACCTGCACCAGCAGAATAATAGCATTCCTACAACTGGGCTACCACAACTGGACATGATATTCCAGAATCGGCCTCATCAATGTCCTGAAAATTTTAAACTTAACGTCCCAACGAGTGTATACTAAAGACTAAGTAATGAAGGGAAGTAAGTTAAATGCCTTTGAACCATCCTGTCTGTAGGTAATGCAAACTACAAGGAATTATGTACCTGCATCCCTAAATTCCGTGATCTCCAACACGACGTAAAGCCCTGCTCCTTTTGCTGTACCAAAATGGAATACCTTCCACTTATCCAGATTGGACTCCATGTTACATTTTTCAGTCCAACGACTCATTGGATTAAGATCCTTTTGAATCTTAGATAATCTTCTTCATTGTCTACAATTCTGATGTCGCCTGCAAACCTACGAAGCACGCCTGCTGTGAGTTCCACTGCTTTCTCATTAAGATCAATGATTCATATTTACTTGCAGTGGCCGTATTTTAGCTGTGTGCAGATCGTACAACAGTTAATCATGCAGTTAACCATGAGGAAGAAAGCCGCAGACTACAGGGTGAAAGCACTTCATTCCAGGGAAGTGGGTGAAAGTGAAGTAAAATTAAACTTCAAACCAGCCGCCCTTGCTCCAGTTGTGGCACTCAGCTGTCTCAGCAAGATCCACTGTAGATTGCTGTTATTATAAACGGGAACAAATTTTTCCTTCTGCCCCGCCTTTGACCAGGAACACTCCCAACCTCGGTATTGCTTGCGCCTCGAAACCGTCAGAGAAATACCGTGCATTCCCCGGTTGTGTCACTGGAGCCATCGAGTATCTCTGAGACCACATTCCCATCCCGATTTCAAGTTGGATCTTCGTGACTGCGCCACTCAGTTCCTCTGATTCAGGGGCTGGGAATTGGGACTCTGTGGCAGCAGTGGTCACTGCCTTCTGTGGGGAGCTGGTGAAGGAGCCGATGTCAAACTGCATTGCTATTGCAGCATATATTTCAACAAAAGCTACACTGTCTCCGGAGTCTTTGATGTTTTAAAGAAATCTATTTGTCTCAGCCTTCAGCACATTAATGATGGAATCACCACAGCCACTTGGGGCACTGAAGTTAAACGGTCGGCCCATTCTGAGTTCCCACATGTCTGGCACTGTTCGATAAGCACTGATATTGTGCATTTGGTGCTCTGCCTAACATTTCTTATTATACTGTACTTATTGCGGGGATGGTGCGTGTTGATCTGTGGGATGCCGTGATCGTATAGTGGTTAGTACTCTGCGTTGTGGCCGCAGTATCCTCGGTTCGAGTCCCCGTCACGACAGCAACCGCTCTGTTTGTCTCAGTCTTTTGTGAAACATAAAGGAATCAGTTATTTTAACATGGTAATTTTCTCCAAAGTGATGACTTTTTCCTTCAAGCTCTGCTCGCTCACATCTCTGTGTTTCAGAATTCTAATCCACCCGTTCTCAGAGATTTCTTCCCTCCTACGATCACGAACCGAACTTTCCATCCCATACCCCCATTTCATTAATTCGGGGATGCCGGTGTTGGACTATGGAGTACAAAGTTAAAAATCACCCAACACCAGGTTATGATCTTACAGCTTTAATTGAAGCACTAGCTTTCGGAGCGCTGCTCCTTCATCATGTGTTTGTGGAGTCATTTCCTATTTCATTAAGGCACTGCAGAATCTAACACTGACTCTCACATTGATACCGATCAGTCTGTGTGGCTGCGGTCACTGTTGCTGGGTGAACGTACCGCAACCCCACCACCGGGACCTATCGGTTTGATCCCTTTGGTTACCACTGTTGTGAGTTTTATACTCTTGTAGCAGCTTTTACCGACATGGAGCAGAGATTATTGTGGGGTGGGGTGGTGTGTGGCGATCAAGCTCAGGTAAATGGCAGAGGACAGTCTCGGGGAAAAGCGACTTCACTGGAAAAGATCAGTATCTCCACTTTTCTGCAATGGCCGAGCGGTATTACCACTGACCACTGGACTGTTTATTCAGAAACCACGGACTCGGGTTTGACTCCGACTATACTTGGTGGTAGAATTTGGATTCAATAAATATCTGGAAATACGAATCTAATAGCTCCTGTTAATCTATAACCCATTGTTGAAAAAAAAACAAATCCATCTGACGACATTTAAGAAATGTAACTGCCATTCTTACCTGTTCGGGCCTCCATGGTACATCAGACTCACTGCAATACGGTTGAATCTCAACTACCCGCTGTGCAATTAGGGACAGCAATAAATACTGCCGAGCCAGCGACACCCTCATACTGCAACAGAATCGGAAAAAAAAAGTTCATTTGGTTCCAGCTGGATTACTGTGTGCAGTCTTGCAACTCACAGAAGAGCATGGATGTTATCGCACTGGGAATATTGCAGGAGTGATTTACTGGGATATTGTCTGGGCTGAAGAGTTTCAGTTGTGAGGAGAGATTGGACAAACTGGGGTTGTTTGTCGCCGAGCAGATGAGATTGGAGAAGACATGACTGAGATGTACAAAATAATGAGGGATATGGATAGGATAGACTGAAAGAAGCGTTTCTTATTGATGGAGGGATCGAACACTGGGGCCAGGAGATTTCGGGAAAAGGCAGAAAAGTTTGAGTAGATTTGTGGAAATGGTCAGAGAGGCGGAAATCGTTCTAACCTGAAGAAAAAGAGATGTGAATTTGTGATGGCAAAACATATAAGACTATGTGCTAAATCATGGAAAACTTGATTCAGGTCGTTAAGCAGTTGTGTTGGACAAGTGCGCCCACAACAGGCTGAAGGGTCTCCTTCGATGTTGTTGTCCTCCACAGTATCGTGGTTAGTGTCCCCGCCTGTCACTGGGCTCAATTCTCCGCTGGAGCTTCGTAAATGTTTGAAACCTGTCGCTCTGTTCCCCACTGAAGGCTATTAATGCCTAGCCTTCCATTCTCGATTTGATATGTCACAGGAAGGACAGTGCTGTCTGAATCAAATGGGGAAGGACTGCAGCTCCTGGGGAGAGAGAGTGTCAGTGAAAGTGCACACACGTAACTTCAGCAAACCGCACATTGTGTTTATGAAAACCATTACAGAGAGTTGTTCCTGATTGATGTGTTTATTTAAAGCAGGAATCTGAGGAAGAAAACAAAGGAAAACCATTCAGATCTGAGTGCAGAAACATTTCCAGCAGCACTAATGAGGATGTACAGCGTAGAACCGCTTTTGGATGCATTGAATTCGGGTTGGTGGCCGCAGCTTGCTTTCACTAGGTGGGATTACCAGCGTGAACAGCCATTACACATGCTTCAAATAGTGTTCAATGTGATGGTACATTTGCTCAGTGGTTCTAACTGCTGTTAATTCTGTAGGTTAGGTGGATTGGCCATGTTAAATTGAGCTGATGTGTCCAGGGAGCTAATTCAGTCAGTTCAGTGAATTAGCCATGGGTAACGCAGTGATAAGGTCAGCAGTCACACGTTGCCAGGTTTTATTTCAACAGGTTTATTTGAAATCACAAGCCAGAGGCCTGCGGGGATAGAGAAGGGAGCTCAGTCTGGTTGAGATGCTGTTCAGAGTGTCCCTACAGACTTGATTGACTGAACTGTACTTTCTGCATAGTAGGGAGTCTGTGATTCTGTCAGAGAGGACACTTTCAGCGTTTCCTGGGCTGCTCAGCCATTCGAGCCGATGCTGATGGCGTTTAGTGGGGATGGAATTTTATTTATTTGTGTTTTGGAAGATTTGACACTGAACCAAGTAAAACTGAAAGGAAGTTTTCCAGAGTATTTGAGGTTTAAAGAGAGTAAATAGGTGGTAAATTCACTCTTTCAAGTTTGTATATTTTAGAACGTCAGTTTTTCAAAACCATCGATGTAGGACACAGAAATGATGGGAGCATCATTTGGTCACTCAGAGAATCCACTTCCAAAATATTTGGAAAGGCACATTTAGAGACACACAAACAGTGAGTTTCACCAGGAGAGAGACAGCCTGTGTCAGGTAAAAGTGTAAAAGTGGGGTATAGGGGGTAGAAGGTTCGAGGAAACAATGTCTAATTTCGACGACTTTAGATGTAAAGAAATATCGGAAACGTATGCAGCTGAATAAGATTCAGCAAAACAAAACTCAGAGTTTTGAAAGATTTCTATTAATATACCACATGAAGCATTATAAATGGAACAGAGCAGATTTTGTATATATTCAAGGAAAGCTATTCCATAATGAATAGGAAGTGAACCATCTCTTCGAGATCGATTTTCTGCTATAATCCAATAGGTTAAAGATGGGAGGACAATCGCCATGATGTTGGGTTCATTTGAAACCCACTGAAATCTACCAAAGTAACTGAGCATCAAAACTGGCATCTTGTTTTGTAGTTTAACCTTCTGTTTTTCTCGTCAGTATTTTCTTTAAGCTGAAATAAATTCGGAGCAAGATTGAATGCAACATTAAACGTTCCAATCATATAAATCCAATTCACTTCCGATCATTGCAATGAACAGAGTGAAGTTGCAGCAAAATTAATAAAATGAAACCAACAACACTGCATTTCCGGGAACTTTATCCACTTCAGGTTCAGCCATATGAGAAAGCCCATCGAACTAAACATCACCTTCACTTCTCTCTCCATTTATACTTCTTCACGTGACAGAGAAACTGTCTGAAGAAATTATGCGTCAAGACGAAATGTGTGTGTGAATGTGACGGGAATTTCATGTTTGCTGGTTCATTCTGAGACAGTTCCGACTCGGAATAAATCAAGGACAAGGTATTCCTTCCAAGGACGAGGTCAATTCCTTGGATTTTGCTGGTATTATTATTCTGCTGAAAGCAGAAACATAATGGTGTGGATTCGATTCCGCTCAGGGAATTTCTTATCTCTTAGGTGCACCGTCTTGATGTGGTCACATGTGAGCGCCTTTGCCATGGGCTGAAGTGGCCCAGAGGTGAAGGCGGCGGGTTGCTCTTCCATTGTGCATGTGTGGATGTGAATCCCTCTCGGGCTGTTACTTCTATCAAACGCAGCTGTGGTTTCCCTTTGTGCCTCGCATCTTCAGTATACTTTGGATGGAGAATCTTGCTCTTGCCCTTCAATGCACCGGAGATTTTTGACAAATCAATACCTCATCAAAGTTGTAATTAAGCAATTTGTTTCTGTTGTAAGTTAAATTGGGATAATGAAAAAGACTGCAACGTTTCTTTCCTCCTTTCATTCCATCTTGACTGTCTATGAATTGACATCGAATGAAATGGGTAAAAATAAGGAGAGATTGGGTGCAATAGTTTATCCAGTGGGATTGTGAATTTTAATGTCACACTCCACACAAAGTTCTGATCAGTATTTTAAACAGTCAATTGAATTGGAATTGCAGAAAACTTTTCCAATGAAACAAATCATTCCTTCTTTCACAACTTTTTGCTGTGTGAATCATATCACAATCCATCATCCAGCGTGATCACGAAGTTGGCAACAATATAAGAACTCCGAATTTTCTTTAGCAATGACAGCGTCTGCACATACCCATCTGTGGTGTGCATATTTCTTGTTCATCAGTTTATGAGCCTAGTTCCTGATCTGTCTGATCAGTTTGATAAACCTTTTATATCACTTCATCCCATCCCTCAGAATTCTAAACTTATCAATAAAATAAGGCGTTACATCAAATGATATAGGATTGGAAGTCGGCCATTCAACCCATCGAGTCTTCTCCACCATTCAACGAACTCATGGCTGATCTGATAATCTTCACCTCCATTCTCCTGCCTAACCTCGAGAAGGCTTCATCCACTTTCTGGTTAAATATCTGTCTGTCACAGTTTGAAAATACACAATAAATCAACCTCAACAACAGTTTCAGGAAAGAGTTCCACAGAATCACTGGGCCCTGAGCAAAGAAATTCCTCCTCATTTCTGAATTAAATAGGCAGTATCTAATTCTGAGTTCATTACCTCTGATGCTCTCCTCAGACCAGAGAGCAAACCGTCTGCCCGTATCTGCCCTGTCAAGATCCCACGAATATTGGAAGTTTATAATTGATATTATGTGATTATAGAGCTCCATTTTAGCTATTTAGCTACCCCATCTACCACAATGTTTTCCTGTCCCAAGCTGACTCGACAAACTACTGATTAGATATTTAATGTCATGTCCTGCTACAAGCGTCTCAAGCAGACTGACTCTACTATCGATTTATTATTTAAAGTCATGTCCTAAGTATTTATTGTCACGACTTGTCCCAGCCTGCCATGATGATATTTAGTAGGCGAGTCTGACGTTATTAATTGTTATTATCTCAGCCTGACATAGTAGCCTTTCAGACCAGTCTGACTCTGCTAATTGGTGTAGCAGCATTCCACTATTCTTATCCCATCCTGCCACTCTGGCCCCATCCTGCCTCAGTGACCTTTTGACGCGCGTCGCATTCCGCAGACCCCTTGTAACAGATCGTCAGTATTTTCCATGTCTTTACCCTTTCCATGTTTTCATGCTCTGTATTTTCTGTCCAGTGTTTGGATTTTTCATCAGACTTCTATTTATCTTCACCCCACTTTCTAGTACCTGGTCCTTATCCATGTGTGCTCTAACTTCTCAAGTATTCGGCTAAATACTCCTGATGCATAGCTTTACCACACGTTCAAACAGTGAATTCCAAATAAACAACACTCTCAGAGTGAAAACGTTCTTCCTATCTCTCCTCTGAACATCCTCTTACTGGGGTTTGACGGAGATCCCTGGTAGTTAACTCTTCCCATAAGAAGTTTATTCCTATCACACATATCTATCCCTTTAATGTGCAGCTTAATCACTTCCTCACTCAGCCCTCTCCGCTCTCAGAGAAGGCACCTAAGCTGAGCTCGTCTGTATTCGCCATGGCGGTAGCGTCTTGCTGGAAAAGTATAACAAGTCAGGCAGTATCCAAGGAGTGGGAGAATCGACGTTTTCAACAGAAATGAGTCTTGTAGGTGGGGACTGAGAGGTAAATGGGAGGGGGTTGGGGTTGGGTGTAAGATAGCTGGAAAAGCGAATGGTGGATGGAGGCGGGGAGAAGGCGTTCAGTCAGAGGGCGGGGAGATGAATGGGTCCGGAGGGTGGTTCTGAGTTTGAATGCTTCAGACTGTGATAATGTCGGGGGAGGGGAAATGCGGAAGCCGCTGAAATCTACATTTATCCCGTGTGGTTGCAGGGTCCCAAGGCAGACCATGAAGCGTTTATCTTCGAGGCGTCAGGTGGGAACGGTTTGATGGTGGCTTATGCCCGAAACGTCGATTGTCCTGCTCTGCAATTCACATGACAGGAGAGATGTGAAAACCAAGGACTGAAAAAAAGGAGAAAAGCATATAGATTCAGAGTTTATGGAAGTCGACACAGTGCAGACAGAAACCATTTAGCCAGTTGAATCTGCACTGTGCCGTGGAAGAGATTCACACTCCCCCACTCTATCTTTCTCAACCCGCATTTGTGATCCCCCTACAAAAATAGAAATTACTCCAAAAGCTCAGCGAGTCAGGCAGCATCAGTGGAGAGAAATTAGAGATAACATTGAGAATTCAAAACAGTTCCGAGGAAGGGTCTGTTGTCCCGAAATGGTCATTCTGTGTTCCCCGAGCTGCAATTCTGACTTTTGTCTCTTATCTGCAGCACTTACACTCCATTCAGATTTTGTTTGCCATTGACCTGAATTGCACACCTTTGCACTGTGGGAAGGAATCGGAGCAGCCAGAGGAAACTCACACGGGAGAGAGAGAGCAGAAGTGTGCAAATTCCACACAGTAAGTCACACAAGA
The DNA here is from genome assembly GCF_047496795.1 of Chiloscyllium punctatum. NCBI lineage: Eukaryota > Metazoa > Chordata > Chondrichthyes > Orectolobiformes > Hemiscylliidae > Chiloscyllium > Chiloscyllium punctatum. The sequence continues at coordinate 959,245 of NW_027309825.1, forward strand.
CTTGAATGAAGCCGGGTTTCTGACGCTGAATGGTACAGTTTCACTAACTGAGCCCTCCCAATATACCAGCGCACGTCCTGGAAGCCAATTGAACCCGACCTCACGCAGTGACAGGCGGTGGCACTACCCAGGAATTCTGTGCAAAAAGAAGCCTATTTGCTAATACTGGAAATTAACATTAGCTTAACTAACCGAACTCTTTTTTTAAAATTACTTGGCCTATAGCCTTGTATGTCTTGGCATCACAAATTCACATCAGAAAACTTCTGAAAGTTATGAGCATTTCTGCCACTGCAACCTTTGCATGCACTGAGTTCCAGATTTTATTCAACGGCTGTTTCAAAACATTTGTCTGCACATTCACTCAAATCTTTCCTCTTCTATTTTTATATCTATGCCACCCTACCCCTCCCCCAGTGATCGATCTCACCATCATAGAGAAACGTTTATTTCAATCGACGCCGTCCATATTCCTTATTATTTTGTACATCTCAATCATGTTTCCTCTCAATTTCTTCTGCTCTAAGATAAACGCCTCCAGTTTATACAATTTCTCTTCAAAACTGAAACTCTTCTCCCAGACAATATTCTGGTAAATCTCTGCTGCATCATTTGCAGTGCTATCATATCCGTGCTATCATGCGAATTGCAGAACTGCACACAATAGACAAGATAGAGCTAAATGACCAAGTGAAATAAATGACGTAGAAGTCCACAGAAAGAGGTAGTTTCGAATAAATTTTCTTTTCCTCAGTGCTGCGCTGTGTCCTTTTCCAGAGCCTGATGTTCCAATAATCTCTTGTCTATGTGGTAAAAGCTGCTACATGTGAATTGATGTCACAACCATTGTATCGAAATCGATTGACTCATTTCAACCCGAACACGTGTTTCTTCTATGACGGCACAGAGGCGCAAGAAATACCAAAGCTGGGAGTGCTCCTGGTCAAAGGCAGGGTGGAGGATCATATTTGTCTCCGTTTATTAGATTATTAAAATACAATAGCAGCATTAACCACACTGCAGAGCAGCTCATCTGAAGCATGCTGGAGCCTTGAGCAAGAGGTCAATTAATTGAGAGCCTTCTCTGAAATTTTCCTTAACAATGCGCTGTTTTGTTACTTTGACAGTAAGGCCTGTTTTTGATCGCATCGCCTCCACATCAGCCGCTTGCTCCCAGTAAACACTCCAATCCAGCGTACATCACTTACATTCCGACACAGCCACATATTATGTTCTCATTCCCTCTGTGATAATTAGAATTGACAATGTAATTCTCTGAGATGCAGCAGTGTAACATGAAGTTGGCAGAGTATTAACAAAGAAGAACAAAGAACACAGAGAAAATTCACACCCTAGGAACAGACACTTGGGGAGTTGGGGAGTTGAAACAATAGAATTGAGTATTCTGAGTGGTGTACAGGAATAAAGAGATCTTGGAGTAAACATTCAGAGATCCCTGAAGATTGTTGGACAGGGAGATCAGATGTTTGTGAGGCTTTTTGGATATTTTCTATTGGTGACCACAGGCTCAGGATGATATTCGATCTTTATCAACCGCCAGTTTAGGGAACAACTTAAGGAATGGGCACAAGTCTGGTACATGCAATAATCAACATTTTTAAAAATTGTAAAATAAAAGGTGGATGGCTGAAGTATAAGTCTTTGCCCATCAAGACCGCTTCATCACTCAATGAATTTACCACTGATTCCTCTCCAAGTCATGCTGGTATGTGCCTAGGAGTGTAATTCGTAAATGGTGACGTTTCAGTGCATCTTCAACCTTGTCGTTATAGTCGGTACAGTTTTTGAGCTTTGACGGTTGTGTCAACAAAACCTGGATGACTTACTTCAGGGAATCTTCTAGGAGGTGCTCTCTGCTGAAATTGCGCCTTAGCAGTTCAGGGAATAAATATTCCAGTGTTGAACAATGTACACTTATGTGACTGTATTGTCGTGGAGTGTGTCCAGTTCTTTCAATGGTATTGAAGCGACACCGACTTAGGCAAATGGAGAGAGTTCTGTTACACATCTAATTTGTGCGTTGCAGACGATGTAGCCTTCACGGTGAGAAGAGTTGAATTAATAATCAAACAAAGTCGACCGACGGACATTATTTTGGAGTCAACTTATTTACACGGGCGATCAGGTTCCATTTCTCCTAAATACTAGCTCCCAGGACGATTACACGGAGGAATTCAGCTACAATGAAGCCTTTAAAGGCCAATCGAATATGATAAGATTCACATTGGTCGGAGTAATCATTGCTGTATTTGGTCCTTCTATACATCAATCCGATTCCAATCACTTTGTGATTTCAAGTTTCAATTCCGTCTGTGCCTGAAATTTCAACCCGTTTCATCGCCGAAATTTCTTCAGCTTTCTTAATAAATGTAAGTACGCTGCAGGGGAGAGCAGATATTTACAAGTATGTTGCCAACTCTGTATCAAATGGAGCTCGTGAACTGATTGGTTAGGCTTGGCTTTTTCTCATTCGAAACAAAGGAGGTGGACGGGAGAAGTATAAACGTTCAATATTCGTGGAATCTTGACTGGGGAGAAAAGGGCATGTGGTTTTCCCTAAGCTGTGAGGAGAGCACCAGAGGACATATCTCAGAATTAGATATTGCCCATTTAATTCAGAAATGAGGAGTAATTTCACAGGGACCAAATAATCTGTGGCATTTTTCAGCAATCGCTGTTGAGACTGTGTTGGTGGGCATTTTCAAACTGTGCCAGATAGTTAATCAGAAAGATGATAACACTTTGTCGAGGTAAGTGAGCAGAAAGGAATTAAAGATTATCAGATCAACCATGATTTCTTTGAATGGTGGGGCAGACTCCATGGGCTGAATGGCAAACTTCCACTTGCTTAACATTTGGTCTAACGCCTTATTTTATTCATAAATTCAGAATTGTGAGGGAATGGGATGAAGTGATAGAAAAGGTTTAATAAACAGATCAGACAGATCAGGAACAACGCTCATAAACTCAGGAGGAAGAAATGTGCTATGACCTGGGGGCAACAAATGACACTGGGTCCAGCACACGTGGTTGTGTACTGAAGCTGTGATTGCTGAAGAAAGTTGGTAGACCTTATACAGTTGGCAAGTCAGTGATCACGCTGGATGATGGATCATTGTATGATTCACACACAGCAGAAATTTGTGAAAGAATGAAAAGTTCATCTCATTGGAGAGGTTTTCTGCGGTTCCAATGCCGAGTGACTGTTTGAATAACTGATCAGATCATTGTGTGAAGTGTTAGTTTAAAATACTCATGAACGACCCCACTGGATAAACTTGCTCTCCGATCCCTTGTTAGTTGTTTCTCTTTCTTTCGACGAAAATTCATAGAAAGACAAGATGGAATGTGGGGCAGAAAGAAAAATGCGTTCAATCTCATTAGACCAATTTAATCGAAAATTGAATGGAATGACTGCTCTCACTCATCATTGCGACTTTAATGTGGTGTCGATTATTCGTGAATCACCTATGCAGTGAACAGCAAGAACAAGATCCTCGAACCAGTGTATACGAGAGGTGCAAAGAAAAACTGCTGGAGAGGTTTGTGAAGTTAGCAACCAGAGTGTGACTCTAACCCGTGAATGTGGAGCACAGCGGTATAATAACCCACCACCATAATCGCTCAGTCTCCTCAGCACGATTTGTAGAGGTGTGACTTGTAACCTCATCACGTTACATGTGGTGCAAGTCATTGAAATTTCCAGAGTGGAATCGAATCCACACCATGGTGTTTCTGCTTTCACCAGAATAATAATAACAACAAATATCAATAAATACCCATGTTCGCAGAATGAATAGCTGTTATTGATACATTCTGCGTCAGAACTGTGTCAGAGTGAAACATAGAACAAGAATTTTCCGTCATATTCACACCTACGTTTGACTCGTAATTTCTTCAGTCACTTTCTCTCTCACGTGAAGAAGCAGCCATGGAGAGGGAAATAAAGGCGATGTTGTGGCTCAATGGCCTTTCTCATATGGCTGAACCTGAATTGAATTAAATCGCAAGAAACACTGTTTTGTTCATTTCATTTTATTTTTGCTGCAACCTCACAATGTTCATTGTAATAATCGGAAGTGAATTAGACTTATCTCATTGGAATGATAAATGGTGTATTCAAATTTGCTCCGACTTTATTTCTCATTCAGGAAAATACTGCATAGAAAAACAGCGGGTTAAAGTGCAAAAGAAAACCCAGCAGTTTTATTGCTCGTTGCTTTGGCAGATTTCACCGAGTATTAAATAGACCAAACATCATGGTGTTTGCCCTCACATCCTTAACACATTTGATTAAAGCTGGAGGTATATCTCCAAGCAACTGATCACTTCCTTTTCACATGTTTGCACGTTCACTGTCACTCTGCCTCCCTGAGAGCTGTAGTCCTTCCCCACCATGAATCAGGCAGCAGTGTCCTACCTGTGACATGCCCCATCGAGAATAGAAGGACAGGTATCGATACCCGCACTTGGAAATGGAGTGACCGTTTTAAAATATTTCCACTGTCCCCAGCGGAGAACTGAGCCCTGTGACAGGCGGGGACACAAACCATTATACCACCAAGGACAAGAGTGTCAAAGGAGGCCCTTCAGCTAATTGTGGCCACACTAGTCAAAAACAACTGCTTAATGAACGGAGTCCCATTTCACTATGTTTATCCCACAGCCGTATATGTTTTGGCATCACACATTCACATCTGAATATTTATTCAGGTCATTAGGGTTTCTGCCTTACTGAACAATACAGACAACGTATTCGAAATTCCATACCCCCTCCACCCCTCTCCCCCGCGCTGGCTGATAAAGCTTTTCCACGCATCTTCTCAAACTACTCAGCCTTTCTCCTTAAATCTCTGGTCCCTGCTGATCGATCCCTCCATCAATGGGAAACTCGTTCAGTCAACCCTGTCCACACCCTAACTCAATCATGTCTTGTCTACATCTCCTTTGCACTGCGACAAACACTCCACTCTGTCCTGTCGTTCTTCACAACTGAAACTCTTCAGCCCAAACAATATCCCGGTAAATATCTCCTGCACTTTTCTCAGTGTGATCACATCCCTGCTATAATGTGACTTGCAAAACTGCACAACAACACTCTTGCGTGAGCTTTATGAGCAGTTGTTTTAAAATTTCTGTATTAGTATGAGGGCAATTCTGACTAAGTAGAATTTATTACCCATTCCTAATTGCCCAGAGGGCAGTTGAGACTCAACCATATTGCTATCAGTCTGAAGTCACATGCAGCCCAGCCCAAGTAAGGATAGCAAATTCCATTCCGAAATGACATCAGTGAAACAGATTTTTTTTCAACAATTGTCAATGGATATATAGTAGTCATTAGATTCTTCATTGTAGATATTTATTGAATCCAAATTTGACGATTATGGTACGGTGGGATTCAAGCTCGAGTACTGAGACTATTACCTCGGTCTCTGGATTATCAGTCCTATGAAATTATCACAAGACCAACGCAGAAAGCCACGAAGCTGATGTTTTCCGATAAAATGTCTTTTCACCAAAACTGCCCTGGGTCTTTTCAATGAGCCAGACGCTCCAATTGTCTCTGGCCTATGTCAGTAAAAGCTGTTACATGGGGATTGATTTCACAACCGCGGAATCCAAATGGATCGATTTGTTTGAAGGTCCCGATGGTGGGATTGGGGCACGTTCACCCAACAACAGTGACCGCAGCAGCAGCACAGACAGAACAGTATGAATGTGAAAGAGAGTGATAGATTGGGCATTGCCTCAGAGAAATGGGGGGAGGGACGGAAAGGAGGTTTAATGATCGTGGGAAGGAGATAAATCTGCGACAACGGCTGTGTTTGAATCCTGATATATGAAACGCAGAGATGTGAGAGAGCGGAATTTGAAGGTAAAACAATTAATTTCTTAGCATTTATCACAAAATAAGACAACGGAGGGAACACTTAGTGTCGTGATTTGGTTTCAAATCGAGGTTGCTGTGGTGACAATGCAAAATACCGAAAACCACGATCACAGTAACCACAGAACAGGATGCTTGCAAGCAGCAATAAGGAAATTAGCAGAGGAAATGTTCGGAAGAGCAGCAAATGTACAATATCAGCACTCAACGAACAGTGAGAGATATGTGGGAGCTGAGAATGAGCTGAATCTTTCAGTTCGATGTCTTCAGAGGCTGTGGAGATCCCTTGAATGAGAATGTTGAAAACTGAGATTGATAGCTTTTGACAAAACATCAAAGACTCAGGGGACATTACAGGATATTGCTGAAAAGTATGCTCAAATAGCATTTTAGCATAACATCGGCGACTTCACCAGCTTCCTAAAGTTGTTGTAATCAGTGTTGCAGATAATCACACACAATCCCAGTTCCCAGCCTCGGAATCAGAGAAACTGCGGCACAGCCGCCCAGATCCAAAGGGAATTGGGATGGGAATGAGGCGCGGAGTTACTCTCTGGCTCCAGTGATGCAACATGTGAGCGTGCAGTCCTTTTAGGATGGTACGGAGACGCAAGAAATTCTTCATTTGAGTAAGCTCCTGATCAAGGGAATGGTTGTCCCCGTTTATACTCTCATGGCGATCTACAGTGCATCTTGCTAAGACAGTTCAGTGGCACAACTGGAGCCATGTTGAGCCGTGAACTTTGCAGTGGTGAGTTTAAAAGATGATTTTGCTTTTGGATCTGTGTTTCCGACACTGGCGGTGACAGCTACATTTGCTTGCATCAGCTCAGTATCAGTTTCTTCGACACAGTCAAGACTTCAACCTGGAGAAGGTGGTGTTGGGCTGATATTTTAAACTGGTCATCCTTGGAGACTGGGACACGGAAACGGTGCTGTTTAAGTTCGACGAATAAAACCTGGAATGCAAGCCTGACCTCAGGAACAGAGATAATAAATTTAATTTCCTGAAATCCCATTCATTCATGTCCCTTATGCAGGGGATTCTACCATGTTCACCCAGTCCTGCCTACGAGGGACTCCAGGAGCCGAAAAACATGAGCTTACCCTTAATTCAGGAATCCCCACCGTGTGGGGAAGCAGGCAAGTCGGCACGGTCCATCCGAAGCGCATCCCACCAGACCCCCACGGTATTCCCTATCCCATAAGCCTGCATTTCCCATTGTTTATCCCTCTAACTGGCACATTTTTAGTCAGAGGGAGAAATAAAAACGCAAACACACAGAGAATGTGCAGACTGCCCACAGACAGACACCCGAGGCAGGGATCGCACCCGGGTTTGTGGTGTAGCCAGACAGCAACGAACAAGGGGCGATGAATAAATGTTGTCCTGACCAGTGATACTCACACCCTCTGGGTGAATGAGAAACAATGAAAACACATTCACAACATGGAAAACGGAATTTATATCTGTGTGGACACAATTTGAAAGGATCGTTCACCCTGTGTTGTAAAAAGGACACTGATACAACAGAGAAAGCAGGGCAATGTGGGAACTGCAGGAAGAGATTCAATTAACCACAGAAATAGAAACTTATTTAATCAGTAACACTGGGGAGAGACCGTTCACCAGTCCCGTGTGTGGGAAGGGGGTATCACTGAGCAAAACAACCTCCGGAGACTCCAGCAGGATTACATATCCCATCAGGTGTTCGATTATGCTGTCAATGCTGCTGTTAATCCCAACCAGCTATTTGTTCCCTAGCGTTAATCATAGAGTCATACAGCATGAAAACAGGTCCGTCAGTCCACCCAATCCATGCTGAACATACTGCCAAACTAATCTTGTACCATCTGTCTCCTGTTAAATCAGCTGAGTGGTTATAATGCCCTTGTAGTTTTATTACTGTGTTGCTAATCCAAAAACCCAGGTAATATCTTGGGGACAAAAGGTTCAGGTCCTGGCATGACAGATGGTGGAGTTTGAATTCAATAAACACCTGCAATTGAAGTGTCTCGTGGTGACCTGAATCAGTTGTGTGGAAAATTCCATCCGATTTCGGGAAACAAACTGTCATATTCATCTGTTCTGTCCCACATGAGACTCCAGATGGATAATATTGTGGTTGGCTCTTTACTGTCCTCTGGGAAATAACTGATGTGCTAGGCATGAATAAATTTATTTTAAAAATCCCACTTTCCCATTCATTTTTGGATCCAATTGTCCTTTAAATGTTGCAAATGTACCCTCATCCATCACTTCCTCAGCAGGTGAATTGCGCACGTAAAACACCTTCTCTCGAAAAATGCCTCACATATCTTTTTTTAAAAAATCTCTCTCCATCTTGAACATATGCCCTCTCGTCTTGAAATTACCCTGCTGGGAAAAGGCAGCTATGGTTAACTCTAACTTACCTCGATAAGCACTGATATTGTGCATTTGGTGCTCTGCCTAACATTTCTTATGATACTGTACCTATTGCGGGGATGTTGTGTGCTGATCTGTAGGATACCGTGATCGTATAGTGGTTAGTACTCTGCGTTGTGGCCGCAGCAACCTCGGTTCAGATCCGAGTCACGGCAGCAACCGCTCTGTTTGCCCTAGTCTTTTGTGAAACACAAAGGAATCAGTTATTTTAACATGGTAATTTTCTCCAAAGTGATGACTTTTTCCTTCAAGTTCTGCTCGCTCACATCTCTGTGTTTCAGAATTCTAATCCACCTGTTCTCAGAGATTTCTTCCCTCCTACGATCACTAACCGAACTTTCCATCCCATACCCCCATTTCATTAATTCGGGGATGCCGGTGTTGGACTATGGAGTACAAAGTTAAAAATCACCCAACACCAGGTTATGATCTTACAGGTTTAATTGAAGCACTAGCTGTCGGAGCGCTGCTCTTTCATCATGTGTTTGTGGAGTCATTTCCTATTTCATTAAGGCACTGCAGAATCTAACACTGACTCTCCCATTGATACTGATCAGTCTGTGTGGCTGCGGTCACTGTTGCTGGGTGAACGTACCGCAACCCCACCACCGGGACCTATCGGTTTGATCCCTTTGGTTACCACTGTTGTGAGTTTAATACTCTTGTAGCAGCTTTTACCGACATGGAGCAGAGATTATTGTGGGGTGGGGTGGGGTGGGGTGGGGTGTGGCGGTCAAGCTCAGGAAAATGGCACAGGACAGTCTCGGGGAAAAGCGACTTCACTGGAAAAGATCAGTATCTCCCCTTTTCTGCAATGGCCGAGCGCTATTACCACTGACCACTGGACTGTTTATTCAGAAACCACGGACTCGGGTTTGACTCCGACTATGCTAGGTGGTAGAATTTGGATTCAATAAATATCTGGAAATACGAATCTAATAGCTCCTGTTAATCTATAACCCATTGTTGAAAAAAAACAAATCCATCTGACGACATTTAAGGAATGTAACTGCCATTCTTACCTGTTCGGGCCTCCATGTTACTTCAGACTCACTGCAATACGTTTGAATCTCAACTACCCGCTGTGCAATTAGGGACAGCAATAAATACTGCCGAGCCAGCGAAACCCTCATACTGCAACAGAATCGGAAAAAAAAGTTCATTTGGTTCCAGCTGGATTACTGTGTGCAGTCTTGCAACTCACAGAAGAGCATGGATGTGATCGCTCAAGGAATATTGCAGGAGTGAATTACTGGGATATTGTCTGGGCTGAAGAGTTTCAGTTGTGAGGAGAGATTGGACAAACTGGGGTTGTTTGTCGCCGAGCAGACGAGATTGGAGAAGACATGACTGAGATGGACAAAATAATGAGGGGTATGGATAGGATAGACTGAAAGAAGCGTTTGTTATTGATGGAGGGATCGAACACTGGGGCCAAGAGATTTCGGGAAAAGGCAGAAAAGCTGGAGCAGATTTGCGGAAAGTGTAAGAGAGGCGGAAATCCTTCTAACCTGAAGAAAAAGAGATGTGAATTTGTGATGGCAAAACATATAAGACTATGTGCTAAATCATGGAAAACTTGATTCAGGTCGTTAAGCAGTTGTGTTGGACAAGTGTGGCCACAACAGGCTGAAGGGTCTCCTTCGATGTTGTTGTCCTCCACAGTCTCGTGGTTAGTGTCCCCGCCTGTCACAGGGCTCAATTCTCCGCTGGGGGCATCGTAAATGTTTGAAACCTGTCGCTCTGTTTCCCACTGAAGGCTATTGATGCCTAGCCTTCCATTCTCGATTTGATATGTCACAGGAAGGACAGTGCTGTCTGAATCAGCTGGGGAACGACTGCAGCTCCTGGGGAGAGAGAGTGTCAGTGAAAGTGCAAACACGTAACTTCAGCACACTGCACATTGTGTTTATGAAAACCATTACAGAGAGTTGTTCCTGATTGATGTGTTTATTTAAAGCAGGAATCTGAGGAAGAAAACAAAGGAAAACCATTCAGATCTGAGTGCAGAAACATTTCCAGCAGCACTAATGAGGATGTACAGCGTAGAACCGCTTTTGGATGCATTGAATTCGGGTTGGTGGGCGCAGCTTGCTTTCACTAGGTGGGATTACCAGCGTGTACAGCCATTACACATGCTTCAAATAGTGTTCAATGTGATGGTACATTTGCTTAGTGGTTCTCACTGCTGTTAATTCTGTAGGTTAGGTGGATTGGCCATGTTAAATTGAGCTGATGTGTCCAGGGAGCTAATTCAGTAAGTTAAGTGAATTATCCATGGGTAACGCAGTGATAAGGTCAGCAGTCACACGTTGCCAAGTTTTATTTCAACAGGTTTATTTGAAATCACAAGCCAGAGGTCTGCGGGGATAGAGAAGGGAGCTCAGTCTGGTGGAGATGCTGTTCAGAGTGTCCCTACAGACTCGATTGACTGAACTGTACTTTCTGCATAGTAGGGAGTCTGTGATTCTGTCAGAGAGGACACTTTCAGCGTTTACTGGCCTGCTAAGGCATTAGAGACGATGCTGATGGCGTTTAGTGGGGATGGAATTTTATTTATTTGTGTTTGGGAAGATTTGACACTGAACCAAGTAAAACTGAAAGGAAGTTTTCCAGAGTATTTGAGGTTTAAAGAGAGTAAATAGGTGGTAAATTCACTCTTTCAAGTTCGTATATTTTGGAACGTCAGTTTTTCAAAACCATCGATGTAGGACACAGAAATGATGGGAGCATCATTTCTGTCACTCAGAGAATCCACTTCCAAAATATTTGGAAAGGCACATTTAGAGACACACAAACAGTGAGTTTCACCAGGAGAGAGACAGCCTGTGTCAGGTAAAAGTGTAAAAGTGGGGTGTAGGGGGTTGAAGGTTCGAGGAAACAATTTCTAATTTGGACGACTTTAGATGTAAAGAAATATCGGAAACGTATGCAGCTGAATAAGATTCAGCAAAAAAAAGCTCAGAGTTTTGAAAGATTTCTATTAATATACCACATGAAGCATTATAAATGGAACAGAGCAGATTTTGTATATATTCAAGGAAAGCTATTCCATAATGAATAGGAAGTGAACCATCTCTTAGAGGTCGATTTTCTGCTATAATCCAATAGGTTAAAGATGGGAGGACAATCGCCATGATGTTGGGTTCATTTGAAACCCAATGAAATCTACCAAAGTAACTGAGCATCAAAACTGGCATCTTGTTTTGTAGTTTAACCTTCTGTTTTTCTCATCAGTATTTTCTTTAAGCTGAAATAAATTCGGAGCAAGATTGAATGCAACATTAAACGTTCCAATCATATAAATCCAATTCACTTCCGATCATTGCAATGAACAGAGTGAAGTTGCAGCAAAATTAATAAAATGAAACCAACAACACTGCATTTCCGGGAACTTTATCCACTTCAGGTTCAGCCATATGAGAAAGCCCATCGAGCTAAAACATCACCTTCACTTCTCTCCCCGTATATACTTATTCACGTGACAGAGAAACTGTCTGAAGAAATTGTGCGTCAAGACGAAATGTGTGTGTGAATGTGACGGGAATTTCATGTTTGCTGGTTCATTCTGAGACAGTTCCGACTCGGAATAAATCAGGGACAAGGTATTCCTTCCAAGGACGAGGTCAATTCCTTGGATTTTGCTGGTATTATTATTCTGCTGAAAGCAGAAACATAATGGTGTGGATTCGATTCCGCTCAGGGAATTTCTTATCCCTTAGGTGCACCGTCTTGATGTGGTCACATGTGAGCGCCTTTGCTGTGGGCTGAAGTGGCCCAGAGGTGAAGGCGGCGGGTTGCTCTTCCATTGTGCATGTGTGGATGTGAATCCTACTCGGGCTGTTACTTCTATCAAACGCAGCTGTGGTTTCCCTTTGTGCCTCGCATCTTCAGTATACATTGGATGGAGAATCTTCCTCTTGCCCTTCATTGCACCGGAGATTTGTGACAAATCAATACCTCATCAAAGTTGTAATTAAGCAATTTGTTTCTGTTATAAGTTAAATTTGGATAATGATAAAGAGTGCAACGTTTCTTTCCTCCTTTCATTCCATCTTGACTGTCTATGAATTGACATCGAATGAAAGGGGAACAAATAAGGAGAGATCGGGTGCAATAGTTTATCCAGTGGGATTGTGAATTTTAATGTCACACTCCACACAAAGTTCTGATCAGTATTTTAAACAGTCAATTGAATTGGAATTGCAGAAAACTTTTCCAATGAAACAAATCATTCCTTCTTTCACAACTTTTTGCTGTGTGAATCATATCACAATCCATCATCCAGCGTGATCACGAAGTTGGCAACAATATAAGAACTCCGAATTTTCTTTAGCAATGACAGCGTCTGCACATACCCATCTGTGGTGTGCATATTTCTTGTTCATCAGTTTATGAGCCTAGTTCCTGATCTGTCTGATCAGTTTGATAAACCTTTTATATCACTTCATCCCATCCCTCAGAATTCTAAACTTATCAATAAAATAAGGCGTTACATCAAATGATATAGGATTGGAAGTCGGCCATTCAACCCATCGAGTCTTCTCCACCATTCAACGAACTCATGGCTGATCTGATAATCTTCACCTCCATTCTCCTGCCTTCATCCACTTTCTGGTTAAATATCTGTCTGTCACAGTTTGAAAATACACAATAAATCAACCTCAACAACAGTTTCAGGAAAGAGTTCCACAGAATCACTGGGCCATGAGCAAAGAAATTCCTCCTCATTTCTGAATTAAATAGGCAGTATCTAATTCTGAGTTCATTACCTCTGATGCTCTCCTCAGACCAGAGAGCAAACCGTCTGCCCGTATCTGCCCTGTCAAGATCCCACGAATATTGGAAGTTTATAATTGATATTATGTGATTATAGAGCTCCATTTTAGCTATTTAGCTACCCCATCTACCACAATGTTTTCCTGTCCCAAGCTGACTCGACAAACTAGTGATTAGATATTTAATGTCATGTCCTGCTACAAGCGTCTCAAGCAGGCTGACTCTACTATCAATTTATTATTTAAAGTCATGTCCTAAGTATTTATTGTCACGACTTGTCCCAGCCTGCCATGATGATATTTAGTAGGCGAGTCTGACGTTATTAATTGTTATTATCTCAGCCTGCCATAGTAGCCTTTCAGACCAGTCTGACTCTGCTAATTGGTGTAGCAGCATTCCACTATTCTTATCCCATCCTGCCACACTGGCCCCATCCTGCCCCAGTGACCTTTTGACGCGCGTAGCATTCCGCAGACCCCTTGTAACGGATCGTCAGTATTTTCCATGTCTTTACCCTTTCCATGTTTTCATGCTCTGTATTTTCTGTACAGTGTTTAGATTTTTCATCAGACTTCTATTTATCTTCACCCCACTTTCTAGTACCTGGTCCTTATCCATGTGTGCTCTAACTTCTCAAGTATTCGGCTAAATACTCCTGATGCATAGCTTTACCACACGTTCAAACAGTGAATTCCAATTAAACAACAATCTCAGAGTGAAAACGTTCTTACTATCTCTCCTCTGAACATCCTCTTACTGGGGTTTGACGGAGATCCCTGGTAGTTAACTCTTCCCATAAGAAGTTTATTCCTATCACACATATCTATCCCTTTAATGTGCAGCTTAATCACTTCTTCACTCAGCCCTCCCCACTCTCAGAGAAGGCGCCTAAGCTGAGCTCGTATGTATTCGCCATGGCGGTAGCGTCTTGCTGGAAAAGTATAACAAGTCAGGCAGTATCCAAGGAGTGGGAGAATCGACGTTTTCAACAGAAATGAGTCTTGTAGGTGGGGACTGAGAGGTAAATGGGAGGGGGTTGGGGTTGGGTGTAAGATAGCTGGAAAAGCGAATGGTGGATGGAGGCGGGGAGAAGGTGTTCAGTCAGAGGGCGGGGAGATGAATGGTTCCGGAGGGTGGTTCTGAGTTTGAATGCATCAGACTGTGATAATGTCGGGGGAGGGGAAATGCGGAAGCCGCTGAAATCTACATTTATCCCGTGTGGTTGCAGGGTCCCAAGGCAGACCATGAAGCGTTTATCTTCGAGGCGTCAGGTGGGAACGGTTTGATGGTGGCTTATGCCCGAAACGTCGATTGTCCTGCTCTGCAATTCACATGACAGGAGAGATGTGAAAACCAAGGACTGAAAAAAAAGGAGAAAAGCATATAGATTCAGAGTTTATGGAAGTCGACACAGTGCAGACAGAAACCATTTAGCCAGTTGAATCTGCACTGTGCCGTGGAAGAGATTCACACTCCCCCACTCTATCTTTCTAAATCCGCATTTGTGATCCCCCTACAAAAATAGAAATTACTCCAAAAGCTTAGCGTGTCAGGCAGCATCAGTGGAGAGAAATTAGAGTTAACATTGAGAATTCAAAACAGTTCCGAGGAAGGGTCTGTTGTCCCGAAATGGTCATTCTGTGTTCCCCGAGCTGCAATTCTGACTTTTGTCTCTTATTTACAGCACTTACACTCCATTCAGATTTTGTTTGCCATTGACCTGAATTGCACACCTTTGCACTGTGGGAAGGAATCGGAGCAGCCACAGGAAACTCACACGGGAGAGAGGGAGCAGAAGTGTGCAAATTACACACAGTAAGTCACACAAGACTTGACTGAAGCCGGGTTTCTGACGCTGAATGGTACAGTTTCACTCACTGAGCCCTCCAATATGCCAGCGCACGTCCTGGAAGCCAATTGAACCGGACCTCACGCAGTGACAGGCGGTGGCACTACCCAGGAATTCTGTGCAAAAAGAATCCTATTTGTTAATACTGGATATTAACATTCGCTTAACTATCTGAACTCTTTTTTAAAATTACTTGGCCTTTTGCCTTGTATGTCTTGGCATCACAAATTCACATCTGAATACTTCTGAAAGTTATGAGCATTTCTGCCTCTGCAACCTTTGCATGCACTGAGTTCCAGATTTTATTCAACGGCTGTTTCAAAACATTTGTCTGCACGTTCACTCAAATCTTTCCTCTTCTATTTTTATATCTATGCCACCCTACCCCTCCCCCAGTGATCGATCTCACCATCATAGAGAAACGTTTATTTCAATCGACGCCGTCCATATTCCTTATTATTTTGTACATCTCAATCATGTTTCCTCTCAATTTCTTCTGCTCGAAGATAAACGCCTTCAGTTTATACAATTTCTCTTCAAAACTGAAACTCTTCTACCAGACAATATTCTGGTAAATCTCTGCTGCATCATTTGCAGTGCTATCATATCCGTGCTATCATGCGAATTGCAGAACTGCACACAATAGACAAGATAGAGCTAAATGACCAAGTGAAATAAATGACGTAGAAGTCCACAGAAAGAGGTAGTTTCGAATAAATTTTCTTTTCCTCAGTGCTGCCCTGTGTCCTTTTCCAGAAACAGTAAGGCCTGTTTTTGATCGCATCGTCTCCACATCAGCCGCTTGCTCCCAGTAAACACTCCAATCCAGCGTACATCACTTACATTCCGACACAGCCACATATTATGTTCTCATTCCCTCTGTGATAATTAGAATTGACAATGTCATTTTCTGAGATGCAGCAGTGTAACATGAAGTTGGCAGAGTATTAACAAAGAAGAACAAAGAACACAGAGTAAATTCACAGCCCAGGAACAGACACTTGGGGAGTTGGGGAGTTGAAACAATAGCATTGAGTATTCTGAGTGGTGTACAGGAAAAAAGAGATCTTGGAGTAAACATTCAGAGATCCCTGAAGATTGTTGGACAGGGAGATCAGATGTTTGTGAGGCTTTTTGCATATTTTCTATTGGTGACCACAGGCTCAGGATGATATTCGATCTTTATCAACCGCCAGTTTAGGGAACAACTTAAGGAATGGGCACAAGTCTGGTACATGCAATAATCAACATTTTTAAAAATTGTAAAATAAAAGGTGGATGGCTGAAGTATAAGTCTTTGCCCATCAAGACCGCTTCATCACTCAATGAATTTACCACTGATTCCTCTCCAAGTCATGCTGGTATGTGCCTTGGAGGGTAATTTGTAAATGGTGACGTTTCAGTGCATCTTCAACCTTGTCGTTATCGTCGGTACAGTTTTTGAGCTTTGACGGTTGTGTCAACAAAACCTGGATGACATACTTCAGGGAATCTTCTAGGAGGTGCTCTCTGCTGAAATTGTGCCTTAGCAGTTCAGGAAATAAATATTCCGGTGTTGAACAATGTACACTTATGTGACTGTATTGTCGTGGAGTGTGTCCAGTTCCTTCAATGGTATTGAAGCGACACCGACTTAGGCAAATGGAGAGAGTTCTGTTACACATCTAATTTGTGCGTTGCAGACGATGTAGCCTTCACGTTGAGAAGAGTTGAATTAATAATCAAACAAAGTCGACCGACGGACATTATTTTGGAGTCAACTTCTTTATATGGGCGATCAGGTTCCATTTCTCCTAAATACTAGCTCCCAGGACGATTACACGGAGGAATTCAGCTACAATGAAGCCATTAAAGGCCAATCGAATATGATAAGATTCACATTGGTCAGAGTAATCATTGCTGTATTTGGTCCTTCTATACATCAATCCGATTCCAATCGCTTTCTGATTTCAAGTTCCAATTCCGTCTGCGCCTGAAATTTGAACTCTCGCCGACATTTCTTCAGCTTTCTTAATAAATGTAAGGACGCTGCAGGGGAGAGCAGATATTTACAAGGATGTTGCCAACTCTGTATCAAATGGAGCTCGTGAAGTGATTGGTTAGGCTGGGCTTTTTCTCCTAGAAACAAAGGAGATGGAGGGGAGAATTCTAAACGTTCAATATTCGTGGAATCTTGACTGGGGAGAAACGGGCATGTGGTTTTCCCCATGCTGTGAGGAGAGCACCAGAGGACATAATCGCAGAATTAGATATTGCCCATTTAATTCAGAAATGAGGAGTAATTTCACAGGGACCAAATAATCTGTGGCATTTTTCAGCAATCGCTGTTGAGACTGTGTTGTTGGGCATTTTCAAACTGTGCCAGATAGTTAATCAGAAAGATGATAACTCTTTGTCGAGGTAAGTGAGCAGAAAGTATTGAAAGATTATCAGATCAACCATGATTTCTTTGAATGGTGGGGCAGACTCCATGGGCTGAATGGCAAACTTCCACTTGCTTAACATTTGGTCTAACGCCTTATTTTATTCATAAATTCAGAATTGTGAGGGAATGGGATGAACTGATAGAAAAGGTTTAATAAACAGATCAGACAGATCAGGAACAACGCTCATAAACTCGGGAGGAAGAAATGTGCTATGACCTGGGGGCAACAAATGACACTGGGCCCAGCACACGTGGTTGTGTACTGAAGCTGTGATTGCTGAAGAAAGTTGGTAGATCTTATACAGTTGGCAAGTCAGTGATCACGCTGGATAATGGATCATTGTATGATTCACACACAGCAGAAATTTGTGAAAGAATGAAAAGTTCATCTCATTGGAGAGGTTTTCTGCGGTTCCAATGCCGAGTGACTGTTTGAATAACTGATCAGATCATTGTGTGAAGTGTTAGGTTAAAATACTCATGAACGACCCCACTGGATAAACTTGCGCTCTGGTCTCTTGTTATTTGTTTCTCTTCCTTTCGACGAAAATTCATAGAAAGACAAGATGGAATGTGGGGCAGAAAGAAAAATGCGTTCAATCTCATTCCACCAATTTAATCGAAAATTGAATGTAATGACTGCTATCACTCATCATTGCGACTTTAATGTGGTGTCGAGTATTCGTGAATCACCTGTGCAGTGAACAGCAAGAACAAGATCCTTGAACCAGTGTATACGAGAGGTGCAAAGAAAAACTGCTGGAGCTGTTTGTGAAGTTAGCAACCAGAGTGAGACTCTAACCCGTGAATGTGGAGCACAGTGGTATAACAACCCACCACCATAAAGGCTCAGTCTCCTCAGCACGATTTGTAGAGGTGTGACTTCTAACCTCATCAGGTTACATGTGGTGCAAGTCATTGAAATTTCCAGAGTGGAATCGAATCTACACCATGGTGTTTCTGCTTTCACCAGAATTATAATAACAACAAATATCAATAAATAGCCATGTTCACAGAAAGAATCGCTGTTATTGATAAATTCTGAGTCAGAACTGTGAGAGAATGAAACATAGAACAAGAATTTTCCGTCATCTTCTCACCTACGTTTGACTCGTAATTTCTTCAGTCACTTTCTCTCTCACGTGAAGAAGCAGCCATGGAGAGGGAAATAAAGGTGATATTGTGGCTCAATGGCCTTTCTCATATGGCTGAACGTGAATTGGATTAAATCCCAAGAAACGCTGTTTTGTTCATTTCATTGTATTTTTGCTGCAACCTCACAATGTTCATTGTAATAATCGGAAGTGAATTAGACTTATCTCATTGGAATGATAAATGGTGTATTCAAATTTGCTCCGACTTTATTTCTCATTCAGGAAAATACTGCATAGAAAAACAGTGGGTTAAAGTGCAAAAGAAAACCCACCAGTTTTGTTGCTCGTTGCTTTGGCAGATTTCCCCGAGTATTAAATAGACCAAACATCATGGTGTTTGCCCTCACATCCTTAATGCATTTGATTAAAGCTGGAAGTATATCTCCAAGCAACTGATCACTTCCTTTTCATTATGTAATATTTTCCCTTCACAATAAGAAAATCCACTCAGTTCCATTTACAATGGTTTAGGTGGAATATTCTGCCAAATCTTTCAAAATCCAGAGTTTTTGGAACCGAATCTTATTCAGCTGCACGCGTTCACCAAATATCTTTATATTTAAAGTCAACCAACTTAGGCATTTTTTCCCCGCAACTTCTGACCAACTACATCCCACCCCAACACCTTTATCTCGCCACACGCTTCTCTCTCCTTGTAAAATTTATTCCTGGTGTGTCACCAAATGTGCCTTTCCAAATATTTTAAAAAACAGATTATCAGAGTGACAGCAATTCTGCTCTCATCATTTCTTTGTCCTTCAAAGGTTTTATCAAAGGCTTTGAATGCCTGATGTCGAGATGTTTACTTACTTGAAAGAGGGGATTTTCCACCTATCTACTCTGTCCAAATATTTCATAAGCCCCATTAAGTCTTCCTTAGTACAGGGATAACTGTTGTAAATTTTCCAAGGCTACAGGTGAATAAAATGTTACCCTCAGTACACCACGTCAGCATCGTCTATCATGGTGTTTCACCCCATTATTTACCGTCATTACCCACGCCGATAGCATCACAGAATCCTACAGTGCAGAACGGGCATTTAAGTCAATCGAGCCGGTGTCGACACCCTGAAGAGCATCTCATCAAGACCTAATTCTCCTTCCTATTCCCGTGTATTTCACCTGAAGAAGGGGCAGCCGTCTCCCTTACGATTTCAATAAACCTGTTGGACTATAACCTGGCGTTCTGTGACTTTTGACTTTGTCCCCACGTAACCCATGGTTAATTATCTCTTAACATGCTTTATTCAATCCCTGGTCACGAGAGGGAAATTTAACTTTGCTAATCATACTCACCCTCCGACCGAACAGCAGTGCGAATTACTGAGTCAATGCTCCATCATAGTGAGCAAATGGTGGATCATTTTTATTAGCTTTATACCCTGGTAACTCAGCCTCATCAATGCAAATCAACCCAAATTCAATGTATCGAAACACTACCCTCTACTCTACAATTTCATTCGTGCTGCGGGAAGTGTTTCTGCACTTATATTTGAATGCTTTTATCCTGTTTATTCCTCACCTTCGTGCTTCCGGTAAACACTTCAATCCGGAACAAGTGTGTCAAATGGTTTTCATTCCATCACAGTCACAAGATGCAGCTTGCAAAAGTCACGTGTTTGCACGTTCACTGACACTCCACCTCCCTGAGAGCTGTAGCCCTTCCCCACACTGATTCAGGCAGCACTGCCCTTCCTGTGACATGCCCCATTGAGAATGGAAGGGCAGGTATCAATACCCGCACTTGCAACTGGAGTGACAGTTTTAAAATATTTCCACTGTCCCCAGCGGAGAACTGAGCCCTGTGACAGGCGGGAACACAAACCATTATAATACAGAGGACAAGAGTGTCAAAGAAGGCCCTTCAGCTAATTGTGGCCAAACTAGTCAAAAACAACTGCTTAATGAACTGAATCTCATTTCAATATGTTTATCCCACAACCTTATATGTTTTGGCATCACACATTCACATCTGAATATTTATTCAGGTCATTAGGGTTTCTGCCTGACTGAACAATACAGACAACGTATTCCAAATTCCAACACCCCCCCTCCCCCCCTCCCCCCGCACTGGCTGATAAAGATTTTCCGCACATCTTCTCAAACTACTCAGCCTTTCTCCTTAAATCTCTGGCCCCTGCTGATCGATCACTCCATCAATGGGAAACTCCTTCAGTCAACCCTGTCCACACCCTAACTCAATCATGTCTTGTCTACATCTCCTTTGCACTGCGACAAACACTCCACTCTGTCCTGTCGTTCTTCACAACTGAAACTCTTCAGCCCAAACAATATCCCGGTAAATATCTCCTGCACTTTTCTCAGTGTGATCACATCCCTGCTATAATGTGACTTGCAAAACTGCACAACAACACTCTTGCGTGAGCTTTATGAGCAGTTGTTATAAAATTTCTGAATTAGTACGAGGGCGATTCTGGCGAAGTAGAATTTATTACTCATTCCTAATTGCACAGAGGACAGTTGAGACTCAACCATATTGCTATGAGTCTGAAGTCACATGCAGCCCAGACCATGTAAGGATTGCAAATTCCATCCCGAAATGACATCAGTGAAACAGATTTTTTTTCAACAATTGTCAATGGATATATAGTAGTCATTAGATTCTTCATTGCAGATATTTATTGAATCCAAATTTGACGATTATGGTACGGTGGGATTCAAGCTCGAGTGCTGAGACTATTACCTCAGTCTCTGGATTATCAATCCTATGAAATTACCACAAGACCAACGCAGAAAGCCACAAAGCTGATCGTTAACAATAAAATGTCTTTTCCCCCAAACATGCCCTGGGTATTTTCCATGAGCCTGACGCTCCAATTGTCTCTGTCATATGTCAGTAAAAGTTGCTACATGGGGATTGATTTCACAACCGCGGTATCCAAATGGATCGATTTGTTTGAAGGTCCCGATGGTGGAATTGGGGCACGTTCACCCAACAACAGTGACCGCAGCAGCAGCACAGACAGAACAGTATGAATGTGAAAGAGAGTGATAGATTGGGCAGTGCCTCAGAGAAATGGGGGGAGGGACGGAAAGGAGGGATAATGATCGTGGGAAGGAGAGAAATCTCCGACAACGGCTGTGTTTGAATCGTGATATATGAAACGCAGAGATGTGAGAGAGCGGAATTTGAAGGCAAAACAATTAATCTCTTAGCATTTATCACAAAAAAAGACAACGGAGGGAACACTGAGTGTCGTGATTTGGATTCAAATCGAAGTTGCTGTGGTCACAATGCAAAATACCGACAACCACGATCACAGTACCCACAGAACAGGATGCTTGCAAGCAGCAATAAATATACTGGCAGAGGAAATGTTCGAAAGAACAGCAAGTGTACAATATCAGTACTCAACGAACAGTGACAGATATGTGGGAGCTGAGAATGAGCTGAATCTTCCAGTTCGATGTCTTCAGAGGCTGTGGAGATCCCTTGAATGAGAATGTTGAAAACTGAGATTGATAGCTTTTGACAAAACATCAAAGACTCAGGGGACAGTACAGGATATTGTTGAAAAGTATGCTCAAATAGCATTTTAGCATAACATCGGCGACTTCACCAGCTTCCTAAAGTTGTAATCAGTGTTGCAGATAATCACACACAATCCCAGTTCCCAACCTCGGAATCAGAGAAACTGCGGCACAGCCGCCCAGATCCCAACGGAAATAGGATGGGAATGAGGCGCGGAGTTAATCTCTGGCTCAAGTGATGCAATAGGTGAGCGTGCAGTCTTTTTATGATGGTATGAAGACGCAAGAAATTCCTAGGTTGAGTATGCTCCTGATCAAGGGAATGGTTGTTCCCGTTTATACTCTCATGGCGATCTACAGTACATCTTGCTAAGACAGCTGAGTGGCCCAACTGGAGCGTGTTGAGCCGTGAACTTTGCAGTGGTGAGTTTAAAAGATGATTTTGCTGTTTGGATCTGTGTTTCCGACACTGGTGGTGACAGCTACATTTGCTTGCATCAGCTCAGTATCCGTTTCTTCCACACAGTCAAAACTTCAACCTGGAGAAGGTGGTGTTGGGCTGATATTTTAAACTGGTCATCCCTGGCGATTGGAACACGGAAAGGGTGATGTTTAAGTTCGACGAATAAAACCTCGAATGCAAGCCTGACCTCAGGAACAGAGATAATAAATTTAATTTCCTGCAATCCCATTCAGTCATGTCCCTTATGCAGGGGATTCTGCCATCTTCACCCAGTCCTGCCTACGAGAGACTCCAGGTCAGAAAAACATGAGCTGACCCTTAATTCAAGAATCCCCACCGTGTGGGGAAGCAGGCAAGTCGGCCCTTCCAGTACACACGGTCCATCCGAAGCGCATCCCACCAGATCCCACAATATTCCCTGTCCCATAGGTCTGCATTTCACATTGTTTATCCCTGTAACTGGCACATTTTTGGTCAGAGGGAGAAATAAAAAAGCAAAAACACAGAGAATGTGCAGACTGCCCACAGACAGACACCCGAGGCTGGGATCGCACCTGGGTGTGTGGTGCAGCCAGGCAGCAACGAACAAGGGGCGAAGAATAAATGTTGTCCTGACCACTGGTACTCACACCCTGTGGGTGAATGAGGAAGAATGAAAACACATTCACAACTTGGAAAACGGAATTTATATCTGTGTGGACACAATTTGAAAGGATCGTTCACCCTGGGTTGTAAAAAGGACACTGATCCGACAGAGAAAGCAGGGCAATGTGGGAACTGCAGGAAGAGATTCAATTAACCACAGAAATGGGAACTTATTTAATCAGTAACACTGGGGAGAGACCGTTCACCAGTCCCGTGTGTGGGAAGGGATCACTGCGCAAAACAACCTCCGGAGACTCCAGCAGGATTACATATCCCATCAGGAGTTCGGTTATGGTGTCAATGCTGCTGTTAATCCTAACCAGGTATTTGTTCCATAGCGTCAATCATAGAATCATACAGCATGAAAATAGGTCTGTCAGACCAACCGATCCATGCTGAACATACTGCCAAACTAATCTTGTCCCATCTGTCTCCTCCTGTACCCACTGAGTGGTTATAATGCCCTTGTAGTTTTATTACTGTGTTACTAATCCAAAAACCCAGGTAATATCTTGGGGACAAAAGGTTCAGGTCCTGGCATGACAGATGGTGGAGATTGAATTCAATAAGCACCTGCAATTGAAGTGTCTCGTGGTGACCTGAATCAGTTGTGTGGAAAATCCCATCCGATTTCGGGAAGCAGACTGTCATATTCAGCTGCTCTGTCCCACATGAGATTCCAGATGGATAATATCGTGGTTGGCTCTTTACTGTCCTCTGGGAAATAACTGATGTACTCGGCATGAATAAATTTATTTTAAAAATCCTACTTTCCCATTCATTTTTGGATCCAATTGTCCTTTAAATGTTGCAAATGTACCCTCCTCCATCACTTCCTCAGCAGGTTAAGTGCACACGGAAAACACCTACTCTCGAAAAATGCCTCACATGTCTTTTTTTAAAAAAATACTCTCTCCATCTTGAACATATGCCCTCTCGTCTTGAAATTACCCTGCTGGGAAAAGGCAGCTATGGTTAACTCTAACTTACCTCTCATAAACTTCCATCAGGTCGCCGCTCAAACCCCTAACCTGGAGTGAAAACAGTCACAATGAGGAGACCGTGAGAACTGCAGATGAGAGATCAGAATCGAGATTGTTGTGCTGGGAAAGCACAGCAGGTCAGGCAATATTTGAGGAGCTTGAGAATCGATTATTCGGGCAAGAGCCTGATGAGCGACACTTGTGCGAAAGGTTGATTCTCCTGCTCCTCGGATGCTGCCTAACCCGTTGTGGTTTTCCAACACGCCGATCTCGAATCTTAAAATAGTCTCAGCCTATCCAGATTTTAATTATAACTCAAACATTCCACACACGGCAATATGCGTGCATTCCTTTTCTGAACCTGCACCAGCTGAATAATATAATTCCTACAACTGGGCTACCAGAACTGAACATAATATTCCAGAATCGGCCTCAACAATGCCCTGAAAATTTTAAACTTAACGTCGCAACTAGTGTATACAAAAGACAAAGTAATGAAGGGAAGTAAGTTAAATGCCTTTGAACCATCCTGTCTGCATGTGATGCAAACTACAAGGAATTATGTTCCGGCATCCCTAGCTTCCGTTTTCTCCAATACGACGTAAAGCCCTGCTCCATTTGCTGTACCAAAATGGAATAACTCCCAATTATCCAGATTGAAATCCATGTCACATTTTTCAGTCCAACGACTCATTGGATTAAGATCCTTTTGAATCTTAGATAATCTTCTTCATTGTCTACAATACTGATGTCGCCTGCAGACCTACGAAGCACGCCTGCTGTGAGTTGCACTGCTTTCTCATATAGATCATTGATTCATATTTACTCGCAGTGGCCGTATTTTAGCTGTGTGCAGATCATACAACAGTTAATCATGCAGTTAACCATGAGGAAGAAAGCCGCAGACTACAGGGTGAAAGCAATTCATTCCAGGGAAGTGGGTGAAAGTGAAGTAAAATTAAACTTCAAACCAGCTGCCCACGCTCCAGTTGTGGCACTCAGTTATCTCAGCAAGATGCACTGTAGATTGCTGTTATCATAAACGGGAACACCTTTTCCCTTCTGCCCCGCCTTTGACCAGGAGCACTCCCAACCTCGGTATTGGTTGCGCCTCTAAACCGTCATAGAAATACCGTGCATTCGCCGGTTGTGTCACTGGAGCCATCGAGTATCTCTGAGACCACATTCTCATCCCGATTTCAAGTTGGATCTTCGCGACTGCGTCACTCAGTTCCTCTGATTCAGGGGCTGGGAATTGGTACTCTCTGGCAGCAGTGGTTACTGCCTTGTGTGGGGAGCTGGTGAAGGAGCCGATGTTATACTGCATTGCTATTGCAGCATACATTTCAACAAAAGCTACACTGTCTCCGGAGTCTTTGATGTTTTAGAGAAATCTATTTGTCTCAGCCTTCAGCATATTAATGATGGAATCACCACAGCCACTTGGGGCACTGAAGTTAAACGGTCGGCCCATTCTGAGTTCCCACATGTCTGGCACTGTTCGATAAGCACTGATATTGTGCATTTGGTGCTCTGCCTAACATTTCTTATGATACTGTACTTATTGCTGCGATCTCACGTGCTCATCTGTGGGGTGCCGTGATCGTATAGTGTTTAGTACTCTGCGTTGTGGCCGCAGCAACCTCGGTTCGAATCCGAGTCGCGGCTGCAATCGCTCTATTTGTCCCAGTCTTTGGTAAAACGCAAAGGAATCAGTTGTTTTAACATGGTAATTTTCTCCAAAGTGATTACTTTTTCCTTCAAGTTCTGCTCGCTCACATCTCTGTGTTTCAGAATTCAAATCCACCCGTTCTCAGAGATTTCTTCCCTCCTACGATTACTAACCGAACTTTCCATCCCATACCCCCATTTCATTAATTCGGGGATGCCGGTGTTGGACTATGGAGTACAAAGTTAAAAATCACCCAACACCAGGTTATGATCTTACAGCTTTAATTGAAGCACTAACTTTCGGAGCGCTGCTCTTTCATCATGTGTTTGTGGAGTCATTTCCTATTTCATTAAGGTACTGCAGAATCTAACACTGACTCTCACATTGATACCGATCAGTCTGTGTGGCTGCGGTCACTGTTGCTGGGTGAACGTGCCCCAACCCCACCACCGGGACCTGCAGACCATTTGATCCATTTCGTTACCACTGTTGTGAGATCAATCCTCATGTAGAAGCTTTTACCGACATGGACCAGAGATTATTGTGGGGTGGGGTGGGGTGGGGTGGGGTGGGGTGGGGTGGGGTGGGGAAGTCAAGCTCAGGAAAATAGCACAGGACAGTCTCGGGGAAAAGCGACTTCACTGGAAAAGATCAGTATCGCCTCTTTTCTGCAATGGCCGAGCGCTATTACCACTGACCACTGGACTGTTTATTCAGAAACCACGGACTCGGGTTTGACTCCGACTATGCTAGGTGGTAGAATTTGGATTCAATAAATATCTGGAAATACGAATCTAATAACTCCTGTTAATCTATAGCCAATTGTTGAAAAAAACAAAACCATTTGAAGTCATTTTAGGAACGTAACTGCCATTCTTACCTGTTCGGGCCTCCTTGTGACTCCAGACTCACTGCAATACGGTTGATTCTCAACTACCCGCTGTGCAATGAGGGACAGTAATAAATACTGCCGAGCCAGCGACACCCTCATACTGTAACAGAATCGTAAAAAAAAGTTCATTCGGTTCCAGCTAGATTACTGTGTGCAGTCTTGCAACTCACAGAAGAGCATGGATGTGATCGTTCAGGGAATATTGCAGAAGTGATTTACTGGGATATTGTCTGGGCTGAAGAGTTTCAGTTGTGAGGAGAGATTGGACAAACTGGGGTTGTTTGTCGCCGAGCAGAGGAGATTGGAGAAGACATGACTGAGATGTACAAAATAATGAGGGATATGGATAGGATAGCCTGAAAGAAGCGTTTCTTATTGATGGAGGGATCGAACACTGGGGCCAAGTGATTTCGGGAAAGGCAGAAAAGTTTGAGTAAATTTGCGGAAATGGTCAGAGAGGCGGAAATCCTTCTAACCTGAAAAAAAAGAGATGTGAATTTGTGATGGCAAAACATATAAGACTATGTGCTAAATCATGGAAAACTTGATTCAGGTCGTTAAGCAGTTGTGTTGGTCAAGTGCGGCCACAACAGGCTGAAGGGTCTCCTTCGATGTTGTTGTCCTCCACAGTATCGTGGTTAGTGTCCCCGCCTGTCACTGGGCTCAATTCTCCGCTGGGGGCATCGTAATGGTTTGAAACCTGTCGCTCTGTTCCCCTCTGAAGGATATTAATGCTTGGCCTTCCATTCTCGATTTGATATGTCACAGGAAGGACAGTGCTGTCTGAATCAGCTGGGGAAGGACTGCAGCTCCTGGGGAGAGAGAGTGTCAGTGAAAGTGCAAACACGTAACTTCAGCACACTGCATACTGTGTTTATGAAAACCATTATATAGAGTTGTTCCTGACTGATTAGTTTATTTAAAGCAGGAATCTGAGGAAGAAAACAGAGCAAACCCATTCAGATCTGAGTGCAGAACCATTTCCAGCAGCACTAATGAGGATGTAGCGTAGAACCGCGTTTAGAAGCATTGAATTCGGGTTGGTGGGCGCAACTTGCTTTCACTAGGTCGGATTACCAGTGTGTAAAGCCATTACACATGCTTCAAATAGTGTTCAATGTGATGGTACATTTGCTCAGTGGTTCTCACTGCTGTTAATTCTGTAGGTTAGGTGGATTGGCCATGTTAAATTGAGCTGATGTGTCCAGGGAGCTAATTCAGTCAGTTCAGTGAATTAGCCATGGGTAACGCAGTGATAAGGTCAGCAGTCACACGTTGCCAGGTTTTATTTCAACAGGTTTATTTGAAATCACAAGCCAGAGGCCTGCGGGGATAGAGAAGGGAGCTCGGTCTGGTTGAGATGCTGTTCAGAGTGTCCCAACAGACTCGATTGACTGAACTGTACTTTCTGCACAGTAGGGAATCTGTGATTCTATCAGAGAGGACACTGTCAGCGTATACTGGGCTGCTAAGGCATTAGAGACGATGCTGATGGCGTTTAGTGGGGATGGAATTTTATTTATTTGTGTTTTGGAAAATTTGACACTGAACCAAGGAAAACTGAATGGAAGTTTTCCAGAGTATTTGAGGTTTAAAGAGAGTAAATAGGTGGTCAATTCTCTCTTTCAAGTTCGCATATTTCTGAATGTCAAGTTTTCAAAACCAAATGATGCTCCCATCATTTCTGTCACTCAGAGAATCCACTTCCAAAATATTTGGAAAGGCACATTTAGAGACACACAAACAGTGAGTTTCACCAGGAGAGAGACAGCCTGTGTCAGGTAAAAGTGTAAAAGTGGGGTGTAGGGGGTAGAAGGTTCGAGGAAACAATTTCTAATTTGGACGACTTTAGATGTAAAGAAATATCGGAAACGTATGCAGCTGAATAAGATTCAGCAAAAAAAGCTCAGAGTTTTGAAAGATTTATATTAATATTACACATGAAGCATTATAAATGGAACAGAGCAGATTTTGTATATATTCAAGGAAAGCTATTCCATAATGAATAGGAAGTGATCCATCTCTTAGAGATCGATTTTCTGCTTTAATCCAATAGGTTAAAGATGGGAGGACAATCTCCATGATGTTGGGTTCATTTGAAACCCAATGAAATCTACCAAATTAACTGAGCATCAAAACTGCCATCTTGTTTTGTAGTTTAACCTTCTGTTTTTCTCATCAGTATTTTCTTTAAGCTGAAATAAATTCGGAGCAAAATTGAATGCAACATTAAACGTTCCAATCACATAAATCAATTCACTTCCGATCATTGCAATGAACAGAGTGAAGTTGCAGCAAAATTAATAAAATGAAACCAACAACACTGCATTTCCGGGAACTTTCTCCACTTCAGGTTCAGCCATATGAGAAAGCCCATCGAGCTAAAACATCACCTTCACTTCTCTCTCTGCATATACTTCTTCACGTGACAGAGAAACTGTCTGAAGAAATTATGCGTCAAGATTAAATGTGTGTGTGAATGTGACGGGAATTTCATGTTTGCTGGTTCATTCTGAGACAGTTCCGACTCGGAATAAATCAGGGACCCGTCTCTTGGAGATCGATTTCCTGCTTTAATCCCATGCCTGAAAGATGGGAGGATGATCGCCATGATGTTGAGTTCATTTGATACCCACTGAAATCTGCCAAAGTAACTGAGAATCAAAACTGGCATCTTGTTTTGTAGTTTAACCTTTTGTTTTTCTCATCAGTATTTTCTTTCAGCTGAAATAAATTCGGAGCAAAATTGAATACAATATTAGGCGTTCCAATCATATAAATCCAATTCACTTCCGATCATTGCAATGAACAGAGTGAAGGTGCAGCAAAATTAATAAAATGAAACGAACAAAACTGTATTGGAAATGCAGACAACTTTTCCAATGAAACAACTCATTCCTTCTTTCACAACTTTTTGCTGTGTGAATCATATCGCAATCCATCATCCAGTCTGATCACAAAGTTGGCAACAATATAAGATCTACGAATTTTCTTTAGCAATGACAGCGTCTGCACATACCCATCTGTGGTGTGCATATTTCTTGTTCATCAGTTTATGAGCCTAGTTCCTGATCTGTCTGATCAGTTTGATAAACCTTTTATATCACTTCATCCCATCCCTCAGAATTCTAAACTTATCAATAAAATAAGGCGTTACATCAAATGATATAGGATTGGAAGTCGGCCATTCAGCCCAATGAGTCTTCTCCACCATTCAACCAACTCATGGCTGATCTGATAATCTTCACCTCCATTCTCCTGCGTAACCTCGAGAATGCTTCATCCACTTTCTGGTTAAATATCTGTCTGGCACAGTTTGAAAATACACAATAAATCAGCCTCAACAATAGTTTCAGGAAAGAGTTCCAACAGAATCCCTGGGCCCTGAGCAAAGAAATTCCTCCTCATTTCTGAATTAAATAGGCAATATCTAATTCTGAGTTCATGTCCTCTGGTGCTCTACTCATACCCGAGGGAAAACCATCTGCCTGTATCTGCCCTGTCAAGATCCCACGAATATTGAAAGTTTATAATTGATATTATGTGATTATAGAGCTCCATTTTATACAGGGTTGGCACCATGTTTGTAAATCCCTGCTGTCCCTTATACCGTCCTTACATATTATTAAGGCAGGTGGAGAAACTTATGTGAGGCAACGGTTGAAATTTCAAGCACAGACGAGAATTGGAACTTGAAATCAGCGAGCGATGGGAATCAGATTGGTCCACACAAGGACGAAATGGGGTAATTATAAATCTGACAAATGAGGACCTAATCATATTCCATTGACATTCAATGGTTTTACTGTAACCTAATTCCCCTGTGTCATCGTTTACGGAGCTAGAGTTTGGGAAAAACGGATTGAGAACGGCTATATAAACACTTTCACAACAAAAACATGTCTGTTGGTGCACAGTTTCGGATTGTAAACTCAACTCATTGCTCCGTGAATCCTACATCGTTTGCAAGGTACAAATGAGATGTGGAACAGAACTCTCTCCATTTGTCGAGATGGGTGTGACTTCAAAAACATTTAAGGAACTGGACACCATCCACGACAATGCAGTCACTTGATTGTACCCGATTCAATGCCTGAATATTTATTCCCTTCAACATTAAGGCACAATAGCAGCAGAGTGCACCAACTACACGATGCACGATGATCTAAAAACTTAATAAATGTTGATTAATGCAGTGACCACACTTCTGCTCTGACCTTTAGGTATTCCCTAAACTGGCGTTTACTAAAGTTCTACTAGCCGAAACATTCTGTGGTCAACAACAGAAAAATCCAAAATCCCTCTCAATCAACTTATTCCCCTCAAGATGAAAGTGGTGCTGGAGAAACACAGCAAGTCCGTCAGCATCTGAGGAAAAATAAACGTTTCGGGCAAAGGCCCTTCATCAGGAATGAGACAGTCTATAGGGTGGAGAGATAAATGGGTGGTCGTGGGTTTGAGGAGTAGGTCGCTGAGAGTGCAGGAGGTGGATAGAGGTGGGGGTTGACGGCGATATGTCAGAGAGGAAGGTGGAATGGATAGGTGGGAATGAAAATACACAGGTGGGGCAGGTCAGGAGGACGGTGCTGAGCTGGAAGGTTAGAACTGGGGTCAGATGAGGGAGTGGGAATGAGGAAACTAATGAAGTCCGCATTGATGCCATGGGGTTCAAGGGTCCCAAGGAAGAAGATGAGGCATTGGGTAGTGAGGGAGTGACGAGGGGGTGGCTCAGGACCTGCATATCTTCAGGAGAGTGGGAGGCGAAGTTGAAATGCTTGGCCATAGGTTAGTGGAGTTGATTCTTGCAGGTATTCTGGAGATGTTCTCTGAAGTGCTCTGTCAGAAGATATCCGGTCTACCCAATTTAGAGGTGACCGCATCTGGAACAGCAGATACAACAAATGACATCTGTGGAAGTGCAGGTGAACCTTTGATGGATGGAGAAGGCTCCACTGGAGCATTGGACAGAAGTGAGGGGTATGATGTGGGTTCAGGTTTTGCAATTCCTTCGGTGGCAGAGGAAGGTGCTGGGAGGGAATGGTGGGCCACTTGAGGGCATGGGTAGTCATGGAGGGAAAGGTCTCTGAGGAAATCGAATGGGTTTGGGGAGGGAAGTATATCCCTGGTGGTGGGGTCAATTTAGAGGTAGTGAAAATGTCGGCAGATGATGTGATTTTTGCAGAGATTGGTGGGATGGAAGTTGAGGACCTTCCTCGTGTCCTTGATCTGTACTTGTTGTGTTTGGAGATATGGGGTTCATGGTTGGACGTGCAGAACATGGGATGAGCGCGTTAGAGGGCATCTTCAACCATATGGGAGGGAAAGTTCCGGTATTTAAAGAAGGTCATCTGTTGTGTTCGGTTGTGGAACTGGTCCTCTTGGAGCAGATGTGGCAGAGGCGGAGGAGTTTGGAATACAGGATAACATTGGTGCAGGAGGTGCGGTGGGAGGAGTTGAAGTCCAGGTAGCTGTGAGAGTCAGTGAGTTTCTAAAAAAACATCAGTAACACTGACCTCCAGGGATATGTTTCACTCCCTACCCCTATCCACTTTCCGCAAAGACCATTCCCTCCATGACTACCTAGTCAAGTCCACGCCCTCCAATGACCTACGCTCCCCTCCCAGCACCTTCCTCTGCCACCACAAGAATTGTAAAACCTGCGCCCACACAACCCCACCTCTGCCCTCTGCCCAAAGAAGACTTCCACATCCATGAAAGATTCACCTGCGCTTCCACACATGCCATTTATTGCATCCATTGCACCCGATGCAGTTTCCTCTACAGTCGGGCCACCAGACACTTTCTCGCAGAGCGCTTCAGAGAACATCTCCAGGACACCAGCAACAATCAACCCCAACGCCCAGTGATGAACACTTGTACTCCCCCCTCCGCCACCCTCCTGAGGACATGCAGGTCTTGGGCCTCCTCCACCGCCATTCCCACACCACCCGACGCCTAGAGGAAGAAAGTCTCATCTTCTGCCTCATGACAGTTAACCCCATGGCATCAATGTGGATTTCACCAGTTTCCTCATTTCCTCCCGCCTCCCACCTTACCCTAGTTCCAACCTTCCAGCTTGGCACCGTCCTACTGACCAGTCCCACCTGTCTATCTTCCTTCGTACCAATCCACTCAAACCTCTTCTCCGAACTAACACTCTTATCTCCACCTCCATCCAACTATTGCTGTCTCAGCTAAATTCTCACAAACCCCACCCCACCCATTTATCTCCCCAACCTCGAGGCTCCCAGCCTTATTCCTGAGGAAGGCCTTTTGCCCAAAACGCCTTTTTGTTTCTGCGACTCGGATGCTGCCTGACCTGCTGTGCTTCTTCAGCACTACTCTCATCTTGACTCTGATCTCCAGCAGCTACAATACGCACGTCCATCCAACTAATTCCCCTGCCCATTGACCTTCAGCGATCATGAATGTCCACTCCAAGATCTCTTTGTCTGTCTACACCACACAGAATACTCATTGCTATTTTTGCTTCTCCTCAATTTCGTTCACACTCATTGGTCTGAATTCAATGAAATTCGCCATTTTTCCTTTCCATCTTATTGATACATCACTGCAGTCTCTGTCATTCCTTGTCATAGTCAACGACACGACCAATTGTTAAATCATCAGCAAAACCTCTGAATCATGGCTCCTACAACTAAGTCTAAATCATTGTTCTACATCGAAAAAACAGTGGAACTCCACTGCAAACACGGATACAAACATGGTTCATTGCTGGTTGGGGTTAACAGCTGCGATAACAGCAGAATCGGCCTCCTGCTGTTATTTGTAAACTTGCTGTTCACTCTGTCAGTTGTTCTCCAGAGTGATCACTTCTCACATATGGGTGTGATGAGTGACCTGTGCGCATTGTGACTGAGCAAGTGAGTTTATACCTCAGCGGGTAATTGAATCCCTTCCTGCAGTCACCCCATGGCCCTGACTTCTTGGCGTTGCGGGTATCCTTTTGTCTACTTAGTTTGATAAACAGTTGAATTCGAGTCCACACAGGCACGATCCCCATTTCCCCGTTCTCCATACATTTTTGTGCTTCCTTATTTTCCCACAAAAGGTTGTTATCATTGGTCTGAAGACCATTAGTTCTTCATTCTTAATTCGCCTTGAACTTAGTCAGGGAGAATTTATGGGTGAACCACATTGTTGTGGGTCTTGAGTCACATGTTGACAGGACTCGTTATGGTCGGCAGATTTCCCTTTCGAAGGGACATGAATGAATGAGTATTCAGCAATGTAATGTTATTGTCTCTGTTTCTGAGATTGGGTTTATTTTCCAGATTTTTTTCATCGAATTTAAATAACAGCAGCTGCTGTTCCAATCTTCAAAGTTTACTAGCCCAATATATCGCCACCGCACTAACAACTCCCTGCTGCATTTCTCCATTCAAAGAATGACATTGTCAATTTAGATTATCCCAAACTGAGAGAGTATACTACACGTTCCTGGAAGCAACGTACAATGGATTGGAGTGTTTACTGGAGCAAGAGAATGATGTGGAGACGATGTGAGCAAAATCAGTTCTTACTGTCAAAGTAACAAAATACCACTTTGTTGAGGAAATCTCTTAGAATGCATTCAATACATCAGCCTCTCACTTAAGGCTTCGGTAAGCTTCCTGTGAGCCAATCCTCAGTGCTGGTTAATGCTGCTGCTGAACCTTAATAATATAATAACTTGAGACCAGGATGCCCTTCCACCTCACCTTTGACCAGAAGCACTCCCATCCTCAGCATTTCACACGCTTGAATAAATAGACAATGTCGTTTCACTGGTGGCAGGGAGTCCAGAACTAGGGGGCACAGATTTAGGTTGAGAAGGGAAAGATATAAAACTTATTTACACAGAGGGTTGTGCGTCTATGGAATAAGCTGCCAGAGGAAGTGGTGGAGGCTGGTACAATTGCAACATTTCAAAGGCATTTGGATGAGTATAGGAATAGGAAGGGTTTGGAGGGATATCAGCTGGGTGCTGGCAGGTGGGACTAGATTGGGTTGGGATATTTGGTCGGCATTGACGGGTCGGACCAAAGAGTCTGTTTCCATGCTGTACCTCTCTATGACTCAAGGACCGCACCTTTACCAATCATGTTACTGGTGCCACAGAATAGCTTCACGTGCTCATTTCCTCCCCCACTTCCGGGTTGATATTAGCGGATGTGCCACAAAGTTTGCCTGATTCTGGTTATATGAACAGGGGTTATGTTACTGACTGCAGCAATGGGTACCTCCTTTTGTGGGTAAGTTAGTGAAGCAAAATTTTAAAACTCATTGCTATTGAAACATACATTGCACCAATATCTCGCACTATCCTCTGAAACTTTCTGTTTCTCGAAATCCATCAAACTCAGTCTTCAACATGCAGTCCGATGGAAGCACCACAGCGTCTGAGGATATCGAATTTAAAATTCAGCCAATTCTGAATTCCCACATACCTCCTGTCCCTCGCCTAATATTATTGTTGTGCATCTGCTTCTCTTCCTAACATATATTCTGTCACTGTAATTATTGTTGTGTTTAAACGCGTGTCTCTGCATGACTCAGTGATGGTTTCAATGATAAAATATTCTGCATTGTGGCCGCAGTAAGCTCGTATGAATCCGAGTCACTGCATTTTATTCCTTGTGACTCATGCAGAGGAAGCACAGAAAGAAATTAGTTTATTTTACTTGAAAACGTTCTCAGACATTATGATTACTTTGCCAACAAACCCCTCTCACACACCCACATCTCTGTGAGTCATATATCAGGATTTAGACTCACCCCTTCTCAGAGTCTTTCCTCCCTCCTGCAATCACTTAGGTCTTTTACGTTCCCCCTCCCATTTCCCTTACAATCATTTTCACATTGACCCGGTTCAGTTGGTGTTGTTGTGCTCACTGTTGCTGGGTGACCACGCCCAAGTCTCACCATCGGGGCCTTCAAACCAGTTGATCCATTCGGATACCCCGGGTGTGAGATCAATCCTCATGTAGCTGCTTTCACTGAAATGAACCAGCGATTCCTGAAACATCAGGCTCAGGAAAAGGGCACAGGGCAGCAGTGAGGAAAATAAACTTTATTAAAAAAAACACCAGTTTTTTGTCGAATTGCGCATCATTTATTTCACTTGTTCATTCGGCTCAAGCGAGACCAATGTGTGTGTATTTATGCCATTTATATTAGAGTAGGGATGTGATAGCACTGGAAACGATGCAGGGGAGATTTGGTAAGTTATTGTCTGGGCTGAAGAAGTGAGATTGGACAAAGTAGAGTTGTTTTTCTTTGAGCAGAGGAGATTATGGGGGGCATGATTAAGATGTAAAAAAGAACTGAGGGATATGGATAGAGTAGATTAAAATACGTGTTACACTTTGATGGATGCTTCGATCACGGTTGGCCATCGATTCAAGGTCAGGGGCGGCAAGATTAGAGTGACGTTGAAAACCGTTTTCAAACAGTGTGTGGTTGAAACCTGGAATCCAGTGTATGGAAGACTCGGAGAGGCAGAAATCCCCATAACCTTCCAAAATATTCAGATTGGAATTTGTGATGCCAAGACATACAAGGCTCTGGGTCAAGTTATTTGAAATGGAGTTTGGACAGTTAAGTGATTGTTATTAATAGCTGTCCTTCCATTCTCGAAGGGACATTTCACAGGAAGAACTATTCTGTTTTAATCAACGTGGGGGAGTACTACTGCTCCCGCGGAGACAGAGTGACAGTGATAGTGCAAACACGTGACTTGTGCAAGCTGTACCTAGTGTCAGTGTTGGAATGAAAACCATTAAATACTTTTGCTCTGTAGTGAGCTGTTTTTTAGAGCAGGTAGCTCAGGAAGATATACATTCTGCCCTTTCCCACTCGCCCATACCACTGAATACCGGCACTATGCAGGAAATCTTCTCTCTGTACGCCATCGTCCAATCCTTCTTGACCTCCAGCACATCCCCATATGGCACATTCCACGAAATCCAAGAAGGTGTAATGCTGATCGTTTATGAGGTCTCTCCTCACTGTGAAAGGTTCATTGATTTATCTGCCCATCACTCAATTTAGCAAACAGAGTTTCCAGCTCACAATGTGATCTCGTCCAGACTGGGGAGAGAAAAACAGAGAGGGTGACAAACATGTGTACACCTACGTTCTATCTGGAAGCAAAAAAAGACCATGAGCTTCCAGGTTCCTGTCACTGCATCACCCCACTGTGTTCCCATGTCTCCATTTCAGTTTGGTCTCCTGCAGACCTCCCGCATTTCACAGCGCGAGTTGAAAGAGCGGCACGTCATGTCCTGCTGAGAGACTGCAATCTTCAATACCCAGTATCGAGTTCAATTATTTTAGATACTGTACACCTTCTTTCACGTTCCTGCCCCACCTACACATATCAATCGTTCCAAAGGTGGATGGTTTGGCTCGGAAATCTCTCCCAGATGCACTAAACCTGCTGATTTTGTTTAGATATTTCTGCTTTTCTTTAGATAATTTCGTTCTGTTCTGATTGACAGCCTTCAGGAAACGTGTGTTTGCACTGGAGGGTGGTCAGAGGAGATTTACCAAGGTGGTGCCTGAGCTCGACCATTCCTCCTGCAAAGATAAGGGAAAGTGAGGGCTGCAGGTGCTGGAGCTCAGAGTCGACAGTGTAGTGCTGCAAAATCCCAGCACGTAAGACAGGATCTGAGGAGCAGGAGAATCCATATTTCAGGTACAAGCCACCGCTATTTCATTACCAGCCGATGCCTGGACGAAGAGCGTCTCATATTTCACCTTAGGACCCTGCAACCAGACGGGATAAATCTGTATTTCAACAGCTTCCTCATTTCGCCTCCCCATCATTATCCCAGTCCCAATTAGCCACTGCTCTCTGGACACGTCCATCAATCCCTCCTCTGAATTATCACATTCTCCCTCACCTTCATCCACTTTCCCATCACCTGACCACCAACCCCATTCCTCTCCCTCAATCTCGACTCAAAATCTGCATTCCTGATGAAGGGCTTATGACCGAAACATCGATTCTCCTGCTCCTCGGATGCTGCCTGACCTGCTGTGCGTTTAAAGCACTCCACTCTCGCCACTTCAAAGCTCGACTGGGGCTCTTTATCTGAGAGCGGAGAAAGCTGAGAGAGGAATTTACTAACGTCCACAGAAAGGGGATAGATATGTGTGACAGGAAGAAACTTCTTATGGGAAGTGTTAATAACCAGGGCTATAGATGAAATGCTAGAGAGAGGATGTTCAGAGAAGATTTAGGAAGAATGTTTACATCCTGAAAGTGTTGTTTGTGTAGACCTCACTGTATGAACGTGTGGTGTCTTCAGGAGTATTCGGCCGTACACTTTAGGAGCTAGAGCATGCACGGATAAGGACTAGTTACTGGAAAGTGAGGCGAGGATAAACAGATGTTTGATGAAAGACTTGAACACCATAACTTTAGGTGCAGTAGAATGGAGGCTAGCGCAGCTCTGTGGCACAATGAGAGACGTGTTGGACATCGACTGCATTGTTAAGATTGCGATTCAAAGTTTGTGGGCTTGAGTCCCACCAGAATCGGAGTTTAGTTCGGATTTCAGCTGAATCAATGATTGTTCCACTGACTCATCATCAGTTCCCATCGTCTGGAATTCTCGTCCCTGATACTGACCAGAGAAGTTTCCTCACTTTCTGGGTGGTGAGTTTTGAAGGAATCGTATCATTTGAAATATGATCAGCCCACAATCGGCTGTTCTTTCACAAAACCCCCACTGCAGAAGCCCACTGTCTCTAAACACATTTCCCTCCCACAGTTACACAGAGGTTTTCGGTTTATTCAGTGTCTTTTTCCCTTTGGGCGACAGGTTGTTGTGCATGGGCTGGGAAAAGACATTGACGTGTTCGGTCAGCCATAAGGATATCAAATGGCGGGGAAGCTCTGGCGGGTGTAATGGCCCCCTCCTATTCCTCTCTGTCTGTGCTGTTTCTGACAGGGTTTTAAACAATAACATGATGAGGACCCTGTGAATCTACACCACGGAATACCAAGGACCTCCCCTTTATCCCACTACTCACAGCTGGAATACACAGCTCCTGTTGCAGCTTTAGATCAGACAGTGGAGGATTCTCCCAGGCGCTCTGTCAGACTGCATGCTCCTTCACACAGGTTTCCAACTGCACACATGGAGCAAACGGCCGTGTAGATATTGGGGATTCAGGGACAGATTTCCCCTTTGCCTGGCTAGAGTTCTGGCCGCAGCAATAAACATGAATTTGGGACATTCAGTACCTTACCATGGATTCTTATCACTTTAAAATGTAAATTGAAATTTAATTTACTCTTCTATAACATTCTTATATCTTCAATATTCACGAAAACTGTGCAACATGTGCTTGGATGTAGCCATGGTGAAGTTTGGTGATGAGTGCAGTATGTTTCATGTTGTCGGTAGGAACTTGCAGAAGGAAGTTCGGGAAGTGTCGATGAATCGAATTCTGTGCTAAATTGAAGCCGACCCAATGAGAAGCCCTGCGACATCGATAATGTCACATGGTAAACAACGCAGCGAGCCACAGAAACCCAGTTTTAAATCCCATTTTTCTGTGTCCCGTTTCCTGAACCTGATGCTCGAAAAGTCACAGGTCCATGTCAGTTCCTCCTCTTCTGCCTTAGCATTAATTCCAGAACTGCTGCAAAAGTAGAACAGGCGGGTCGAAGGTCCCAGAGGTACGAGTAGGGCACTTTGTGGGCTTGCTGCCGGTGGGCTCCAGTGGAGCAACTGATCAGCGCTTGGTACTGAACAGTGTGTTAAAATGCCGTAGTTGTAATTTCAATCCTTATCTGCTTTTACTGACGTTGATCAGGAATTATTGGAACATCAGACTGAAGTTTAGTTGAAGAGTAATGTCAAATAACGCAGAATCTATTCGAAAACGCCAGTTTCTGATTTGTGGGATTTTTCTGTCTTTGGGAAGGGTGTCAATTATTAACCGTAAACCTGCACATATTCACCAGGTGATTATCCATCTTTGGATCGAGAAACAGAGGTAATATTTTAGCTTGATGACCTTTTTCAAATCTCTGACACTGCACTGGATTACATTCTTGAAAAGGCTGTTCAATTCGTTTCATATCATCCTGTTTGCTGCAAACTCACACAGCTCATTCAACCATTCGAAAGGAATTAGATTTATCTCTTTGGGTAGATTGAATGTTGTCAGCGTATCTGGTAAAGTCATGACAAATAGTTTTGCTGCTGTGTGGAACAGAGGGTTCCAACAGGAATAAGGATGATTCTTGTCGCTGGATTTTTCGGACAGAGATCAGTGAGAATTAAATGGACTCAGTCCCGTTCCTGGTCATTGTGAACAAATGTTCAAGGCAACAGATGGCAATGATAATGATGTTTGACATCGACAGGTCCATTCCTACTCACTAGAATCACATTGTATTACAGATCACGTGAGCGGAGGAGTTGATGATCCTTATGGCAACCTGAGACAGTGCGGCAATTAATCCCATGTTGTTAGTCTCACTCTATCCCATAAACCAATTAGCAACGGACTGAGATAACAGGCTCCCATTTAATGCAAAGCTAAAACAAACAGCTCAGTACATTAACAATTTGTATTAGTTCACGTCGAACCAGCTGCTACAACTTTCAACACCACAAGCTCTTCTTACACTTCACATGTTCAATTCCTTTCCGATGAACGCTAAACAATTCGTGAGTGTGTCACCTTTGCCTCCCCATCCAGGCAGCCCAGAATCCCTGTCCCTGTTAAATTCGCTCCTTGTGTGCCTGCACGTGGTTTTTCAACTATTCTGAGATCATCTTCTAAAATGATTTTTTTCTTTCTGAATAATCAATTCCGATACATGGATACAAAAAAATATCGAATTCGGCCAATCAGTTTAAATTATGCCCCAATCAAGTTTGAATTTGATATTTTTACAATGTTAAAACCAATGAAACGATCCGGCGTTTTGTGGGACAAATATCGGACATTTTGAACAGTTATAGAGAGCGGCAAAGAACACCAAAGAGAACAGCTAAAATACCAAGAGATGGAGAATGTTATTAAAATCTCCAAGAGGTGCCTATCTGGAGAAATAGATTGCAGAGAAAAAAAGACATTAACACCGACCTGGATAAAAAAAATCTACAGTGGAAGATACAAAGAGAAGATT
Organism: Chiloscyllium punctatum; assembly: GCF_047496795.1. NCBI lineage: Eukaryota > Metazoa > Chordata > Chondrichthyes > Orectolobiformes > Hemiscylliidae > Chiloscyllium > Chiloscyllium punctatum. The sequence goes on from NW_027309825.1 coordinate 1,000,096, forward strand.
CGACAACTAGCTGGTTTTTAAAATTGATTTTCTAATAAAATGTTAATGGGCTCGGGTTGGGGAAGGTATTGTAGAGGAGAAGGTTAAAGACTGGTTGAGAGAAAATGAGTTAAAAGTAGTTGTAAGTTGATTATTCTCTGTCAAATGTTAAAAAAAACAATTACGTTGTCATTTTTAACTTTAAATGGTGAGTTTTGGGATCGTTGTCTGCCTCTTGAATTTTAACAGAATACAGCACGGCGTGAATCCTTTCTGTTTTGCTGATTGACATTAGAGAAGGGTTTACCTCGTCAAGTAACACCAGTTTCTGTGGTTGCTTTGTTGTTTCGCTCATATGTGCATTTTGCCTCATTAACGATTTTGAAGTTGTCCCCTCTACACAAAACGTCCGTGCTTCTGTACCATTGTACAAGAGGTGGAGTGTGTCTAAGCGACAGGACCCCCGACAATAACATTCGACGCTGATTCAATCTATCTATACTGATATTGGCCCAGGAAACAGCACTGCGCTCTCTCCTCGTGTCTGGAAAACAGAAATAATGTTACATCCCGCTCTCAAGGGGGCTTCTCATTCCATTGCTTTCAATTCCTCACAAAACCCGTTTCAACAGATTTTGTCACTGAGTCATTTCTTTGTTTGTGTTCAAATCCTGTGAGCAGAGGGTCCCAGTTGGAGCATGATGAGCCCATAACCCAGAGGGCTGACCATATTCTGTGCACTGTAGTCTGCTGTTCATCCTTTCACTAACAGCAGGTAGACATATTTATGCTCTGCAAATTTTCACGCCTGTTTTAAGAAACAAGATAAACATTTCCTGGTTCCTGCTTTTGTTGTCACACAGACCAAGATTGTAAGTGCTGGGAACATGCACTGGTCGAGACTGTTTGCTCTCCCACATCCGTTTTCTCCCCAGGAGGTGTTCAGATGATGGTCTGAATCGCTTTCTTCTGTTCCCTGTCACTCTGGGATGATGTGAGCTGTGAAATCTGTTCTCTGCACTGGGGGTAACGTGATAAAGCTTACACACATCAGTTCCAGTGTAACTGAGCGACAGGACTCGATGCAGTAACACCCCATGCTGAGTCAGACAGCAGAGCCCTCGCTGTGACTTCGAGAAGGACACAGACATGTTCCCGATGACTGCGAGAGATTCTCTCTTTCCCAGCAGTTCTGCACTTTTCTATCAGTCTCAGATGGCGTTACTTGCACAAGGTTCCCAAGAGAATGAGTTCCTGTGCATGCACGATCTCTGTTTTGTTCAGCTTTCCAGAAGTTCCATAACTCCCACTCCCTCTAACCCCCTCCCGCGCTCCATAAGCCTTAATCTGGTTGATAGGAAACTGAAGAGCGGACACACATTGCTCTCCCACGACACTGATTGCTAATAGAAGACGAGTTGATCCAGCTCCCATGGTGGGAGCCCGCTCGTGGGGGAACTGACCAGCACAGCCTCCTGGGAACCGGGAGTCAGAGCGGCAAGGAGCTGTAATTAAAACTCAGTGCTGCCTTCACTCCGAAACAACAGAAGAACCTTTTTATAAAAAAAACAAAGAAACTCACCTGATTTATGGATCATGCTTCTGCTGCGGTTCTGTCCCTTTGGTTTTGGGTGTGATATCGCCTCGGGTGGGTGATGTAAGTGGAGCCCTGGAGTTTTGCATCCAGCTCCATTTTGGACTCAGGTATAATTGTGATGGATCGAGGTCACATTAAGGTACCGAAGCTTAAAGACACACAACAGTGCCTTCTTGGAGACCGTTACTGGACGGAGAAATTGATTCCCTAACTTCAAATGATGCTGATCCTGTTAATGTGGATTTTGCCGAGTGCACGTCCTGTGCGGAGTAACCTGAAAGCCTTTATCTGTCCAAAATGTTGTTTTTCTCACGCTGTGATCTGCATACCCTTGATTACTATGATCTGCATTTACCAATCGCAAACAAAAGTTTTCACTGTACTCAGGTTCACGTGACAATCAAATAAAGTCAACCAATCAAACTACCCAGACACTTCCTTATTGTTTGGTGCCAGCACAGCGAAGGTGGGTTGCATGCCCTCACTTTGCACTGTGACATATTTTGTGATTCTGAGTGAAATCACAGTTAAATCAACAGAATGTGGCAAGTTAGTCGCAGGTTGTATTGACACAGCCGGGACACATCTGCACCACGGAGTGTCACACAATAATTGCGAAGACCTTTTGAAATCATCCTCTGAGGTACATGCCACACGCCAGACAAAAAGCTGAAGACTGTGTGAAGCTGCTATGGTCAGCGCTCACAGAGCGGCCCAGCGGGAGCGTATTGGGCTCATAACCATGAAATTAATGGATTGAAAACATCCTCTACTCGTTGACAATTCCTTGTTTCAGTGTGTGTACTGTACCCGCCAGTGTTTCTCTATAATAGATCTCCATTCTATGCATTGCGTGTTGTTTCACTTTCCGCTTCCTTTCATTCAATGTATCTGAAATGAATATTTCATACCGATACACAAGGGAAATTTGCACAAATGAGGAAACACACTTGTGAAGTCCTGGAAGCTCTTTTCCTGTTCTCTGTCGGTGTGCTCTGATCTGATTCACAAAATCTTTTGCCAGAGCTGGGAATAAACTGATGAAGGTGAGACACATCAGTTGTAGAGTGCTCTATGTGCATGACGCCCTGCAGTTATTCCCCACGCCGTTTCACACAGCAGTGTTCTCCCTGTGAAATGAAAGCTGTGAATTACAATTGGATCAATTTGTTGGAGACAGAATTGCGATCCAGGGACAGCTCCAAATTATTGCGACATACATCACCAACTGTGAATAACCACAGGGATATACAAGCGTCAGAGAGTCTCTATGGACTCGATGGGCTGAACAGCTTCTATCGGCGCTTGAGTGACGCCACACATTGATGCTGCCCCTCTTCCTGTCTCTGGGACAGAGTGGCTGATGGTGAAACTCGGAAGATGGACGAGGGAGATCCAGTGGATGTACTGTACCTGGACTTTCAGAAAGCTTTTGATAAAGTCCCACACAAGAGGTTAGTGAGTAAAATTAGGGCGCACGGGATTGGGGGCAAAGTACTAGATTGGATAGAGAATTGGTTGGCTAATAGGAAACAAAGGGTAGTGATTAACGGCTCCATTTCGAAATGGCAGGCAGTGACCAGTGGGGTACCGCAGGGATCCGTGCTGGGACCGCAGCTTTTTACAATATATGTAAATGATATAGAAGATGGTATCAGCAATAACATTAGCAAATTTGCTGATGACACAAAGCTAGGTGGTAGGGTGAAATGTGATGAGGATGTTAGGGGATTACAGGGTGACCTGGACAAGTTAGGTGAGTGGGCAGATGCATGGCAGATGCAGTTTAATGTGGATAAATGTCTGGTTATCCACTTTGGTGGCAAGAACAGGAAGGCAGATTACTACCTCAATGGTATCAAATTAGGTAAAGGGGCTGTTCAGAGAGATCTGGGTGTTCTTGTCCACCAGTCAATGAAGGCAAGCATGCAGGTACAGCAGGTCGTGAAGAAGGCTAATAGCATGCTGGCCTTCATAACAAGAGGGATTGAGTATAGAAGCAAAGAGGTGCTTCTGCAGCTGTACAGGGCCCTGGTGAGACCAAACCTGGAGTACTGTGTGCAGTTCTGGTCTCCAAATTTGAGGAAAGACATTCTGGCTATTGAGGGAGTGCAGCGTAGGTTCACGAGGTCAATTCCTGGAATGGCAGGATTGCCTTACACGGAAAGACTGAAGCGACTGGGCTTGTATACCCTTGAGTTTAGAAGACTGAGAGGGGATCTGATTGAAACGTATAGGCTTATGAAAGGACTGGACACTCTGGCAGGAGGGAACATATTTCCGTTGATGGGGGAGTGCCGAACCAGAGGACACAACTTAAAAATACAGGGTAGACCATTTAGGACAGAGATGAGGAGAAACTACTTCACCCAGAGAGTGGTGGCTGTGTGGAATGCTCTGCCCCAGAGGGCAGTGGAGGCCCAGTCTCTGGATTCTTTTAAGAAAGAATTGGATAGAGCTCTTAAAGATAGTGGAGTCAAGGGGTATGGAGATAAGGCTGGAACAGGATACTAATTAGGAATGATCAGCCATGATCATATTGAATGGCGGTGCAGGCTCGAAGGGCAGAATGGCCTACTCCTGCATCTATTGTCTATTGTCTATTGTCTATTGAAACAAAGTCTCATTGTTAACTCTATTTTCTGCGTTAAACTGTCTGCAGCCCCGCAGCTCAGGGACGTGGGGATGGCTCTCAGTGAGTGAGACTTTCACTCGGATTGTCTTTATCTGGGAAAGTTGGGGCTCAGATATTCACTGCTGCCCGATTGCAGCAAAGAAGCCGATGTTACTGTTACAAAAACCTTTCTGCAGGATTGCTGTGTGAAGATGGATTTTGAACAGCAAACAGGCTGCACAAAAATGCCCTCACATGAATTTACTTGAGGGTAGAGAGTCCGGAGTCCATTTGTGTCTTACCCACCAGCTCAACATCTTTTATCGCTCCTCAGATAAATGATATTTGCAGGAAGCTCCCAATCAAACTTGCTGATTCCCAGCACTTGATGGAACTGACTGTGCCGATGAGAGCGAGCTTTAGAGTGTAACCGCGCTTGCCTCTCCTCACACTGCTTGCCGGTGGAGGGAAATAGCTGAATACTCTGCCGATGGAGACAACTTAGTGCAAACGGAAGGGATAAACAGCACTGTCCCGTGAACAAGGAGATGGAATGACAAGGCGATATTCTTAAAATACTTGGATGCTTAGAAATCCGAGAACAAATTGGGATATAGTTGGACCTGACCGAATCTCAGCTGGTTTGGTGTTGGCAATGTAAGAGTGTCTAGGGCACGATCTTCGCCTAGCAGCTTGTGTTACTACTGGCATGGGAGAATGTCTGACTTCAAATCGCCATCGAGCCTTGGTTGTTTGGTTTCACTTCTTCCCGGTCGACTGATCAACTGTTTGATAAAAGGATGTAAATCATTAAGTTGCACCCTTTGAAATACCTTTGAGTTTCGGGGTCAGAAGTGTCATTGTAGTGGGCATGGCACAGTACCACATGTGGTGAAAGTCAAACAAGTGTTAGAGGATGTTCACCCACAGAACCCCACTCTGAGTAAATCCACCATCTAGATATTCACACAGTTCTGGGGGTGAAACTTCAGGAAGTAGGGACGTGAAATGATTGAAACCAGCGCTGAACAGGTTGATGAGAATGGTGCTGTGTACGAGGAATGTCAACAATAAAGGTCATTTGGAAAGTTGGGACAGGTCTCCTTGGAGAGCAGAAGGCCAAAAGCTGGCCTGGTTAAACCTTTCCAAGATATGAGTGGGTTAGACAGAGGGAATAAGGAAGGGGGAATGCTCCCTACGCCTGAAAGGATCGAGAACGATTCGGCAGAGTTTTAAAGACATTAGTAAAAGAAGAAAAATGTACATGAGGAGAAATGTTTTCACAAAGGGAATGGTTAGAGTCTGACATTGGCAAAGACACAGTTTCAATCGAGTTGTTGAAAAACTAATTCAATGCTCATGTCGAAAGTAAAATGTGTAGAGTTACAGGGAGAAGGCAAGTGAATGATACGAAAAGAGAATCACATTTATCTCTGTAGAGAGCCAGCGCAGCTAAGGTGTTTTGTTACACGTTTGTGATTCTGACTGGAATCACAGTTCGACCAACAGGATGGAGGGAGTTAAACAACGGTGATATTGGCAAAGCCGGGACACATGACACAACAGAATGTTATCCAGCACGTACATGTCACAGGGAGGATGGCGCTGTCTGAAAATCCTGCAGAGTGTCCTGCGGATCAGACACAGGAAATTTCACTATTCGAACTGAATCAGCCCTATGAAGGATAACCAAGGAGCCGGCGGATCCAGCTTCAGAACTCAGTTACTAAAGAAGCTGAGGGTCGAGTCCCCCCACTGCAGTTTCTGTGGCTGTGGCGTGTTCAAATAAAAAGCAGAACCGGGAGTTTGCTTTGTGGAGACAGGCGCCAGTGTCCATCTTGTCATGATCGTGTTTGCGTCCCATACGGTAAATCGTGGGCTCAAGCTGCTTTAGGTTGTAGGCAAGTTGAGGTTTTAACAAATTGGGTATGACTCCTACAGAGTTAACTGTGGTGTGGGAGAGTGCAGATTTTCTCAAAATGTCTGTGCTGTCATGGTAGTGTTCGCCTCCCGCACGGAAAACCGCAAGCAGCTCTACAGCTGCTTTATGTTCCAGGCAGGTTGAGTATTTACAAGAACCGAATGGAGACTGTTATTACATTGCTGTTGTGAAAAAAAAGTCCTGTCGCAGCCGTTACGCTGCAGGGAAAGTCGTCCCACCTTATTCCACCTCGCCCTACGGTCCAAACATTGACGACATCCTCGTCTATATTTGGTCATCAATTTCACGTGTTTTTCTTTACCTTTTCAAGATGTTAATTACGCTGGACAACAACGAGCGATTGGAAACAGAAAGGTGAAACGTAGAATTGCTTCAACTTTCAGTGCTGGATGCCACTGAGCTGCAGTACAGCGACCTCGGCTGGTTTCTGTAGTGTAGTGCTCATCCTGTTCACCGAACAAGCGCAAAGTCCCCAGTTCGAAACTGGGCAGAAACTATTTTGTTCTTCAACTGCAGACTTTCACATGTACAAGAACGGAGCTTTCTTGCTTGCTTTCCCATCTGCAAACCTGCCTTCGAATTTGCTTGAACGAATCTGCTCTCGGAGTGAAATGTAAGGCAACTCCATTTAATTACTGTGCAAAGCATTATAAAGTTTTATTCCAACCTGGTTCTGATCATATGCCATTCTGTTTGAGAGTGTATTTGCCGCGTTCTGATCCTTCCACGAAAAGCCGTACCGCATTTGCATTCCATGCGCAGGCGGCCCGGTTCAAAGGCAGGGAAGAAGCTGATGCGCTGGTGTCACAGCGCACCACGAATTCCTGAACTTGTCTGTCAAACGTCCCCCAAAGTCGTCTCTGAAAGGCTTCATTTGGAAGCTGTCTGTCGTTATTCAACGCGCGAGAGTTGGCACCGGAGGTCCTGAATCATGTTTTGGAGCAGTTCGCACGTTAGTGGCTCATTCAATCAGCAACAGCAATGAAACAAACATACACTCTGAGAGGAACCTCCGGACCTGTGCTGTCATCGCGTCGCTAGTATTAAGGTGCGCCCCGAGATCTAAGCCATGTTGGAACTGAAACGGAGGAATCGACAGAGAGGCTACAGAATGACATCGCATCCATTTGGTTTTCTTTAAATCACTGACGAGCAGGAAAATGTTCACGGGGAGGGCGAGTGGAGAAGTGTGGCAATTGAAGCTCTGGTGAAACTCCTTCTTTGTGATTCACTCAGCAAACAGAGACGTGAAGGTGACTCAGGCGTGAGAGCTCTTCACATCGAGAACAAAAAGCAATCAAGGGCAGTTAGCACCTCTTCCGGAGTGGCGGTGGGGTGAGGTAATTACCTTTTGAGTTCTGTTACTATGTTCAGAAACTGCCTTTTAGATTGAGGTGAACAGAAACTCCATTTCTAATAAGCACCATGGAAGTTAGCAAAATGTATTGAGTCGCTTCTCGTCGATTCCCGCACAGGTTTCCGACTCAGTTGGTATCCATGTGGCTCATGTCCAGGAGTGAACATCTCTGCAGCAAATTGCCCGTTTAAGGTAAAAGGCACGGAAAGTGTCATCTCGAACAGGCCCCGAGGTCAGAGCATCCTCACAATGTGATCTGTCGCTCTCGGAATGTAATGCGACTTCCGGTTTTAGGGTAGAGAACTTTCTTTGGGACCCTTATTCTGCAAAACAGACACAGTGACTGAATAAATGCTGCACGGTATGATTTGGAACACGGCCTGCTCAGCTTTGTGCATTTTCCCTCTAGTCCGGCGTGTTTCGTGTTCCGTGTAAACGTGAAAGTCGTCCTGTTTCGAGCAATGGGTGAAATCATTTAGCAAAGCAAGAATCGAAATTGCAGGAATGTCAAGCAGCTCATGGTTATTTGACCAAATCATAAGCGAACATATATTGTCACGCACTCACAGATACATTTGTAGCTGAAAAGAGTCCGAGAAGATAGACTCAGCTTACCATTGATTTTTGTCTGGATTGATGGGCTATCATTATCTGCTGCGACATTGACATTGTCGCCGGGCACATCCCAGCAGCTGTGCGAGTCGGAGAGGGATCATGGAACCCTTTTCATGTGACTTTGCATCTGTTCAAGAAGGCTCATAGCATGCTGGCCTTCATAACAAGAGGAATTGAGTATAGAAGCAAAGAGGTGCTTCTGCAGCTGTACAGGGCCCTGGTGAGACCACACCTGGAGTACTGTGTACAGTTCTGGTCTCCAAATTTGAGGAAAGACATTCTGGCTATTGAGGGAGTGCAGCGTAGGTTCACGAGGTCAATTCCTGGAATGGCAGGATTGCCTTACACGGAAAGACTGAAGCGACTGGGCTTGTATACCCTTGAGTTTAGAAGACTGAGAGGGGATCTGATTGAAACGTATAGGATTATGAAAGGATTGGACACTCTGGCAGGAGGAAACATATTTCCGCTCATGGGGGAGTGCCGAACCAGAGGACACAACTTAAAAATACGGGGTAGACCATTTAGGACAGAGATGAGGAGAAACTACTTCACCCAGAGAGTGGTGGCTGTGTGGAATGCTCTTCCCCAGAGGGCAGTGGAGGCCCAGTCTCTGGATTCATTTAAGAAAGAATTGGATAGAGCTCTTAAAGATAGTGGAGTCAAGGGTTATGGAGATAAGGATGGAACAGGATACTGATTGGGAATGATCAGCCATGATCATATTGAATGGTGGTGCAGGCTCGAAGAGCTGAATGGCCTAATCCTGCATCTATTGTCTATTGTTGTTATGCAGGAGCACAATTGGAAATACAAGAAAATGGGCAGCATGGCCATCTGGTAGTTTGCCCGAGCGGTCTAAGACGCTGGGTCTAAATTCCAGTCTTGAACGGGGCGTGGGTTTGAATCCTGCCACTGCCATTTCTGCTGTTTAACCCCAACGCTGCAGTTTGTTAAAATGCTGTTTCGGTCACCACTGCATTGATGCTGAAATCAAAAGTAAAATGGGTTTGCTTCCCCGCGAATTAACTGTGGTCTGGTATAGTACCACGTGTAAAATCGCAAACATCTCTGCCATTCCAGGCAATTTGTGCTTTTACTGGAACCGAATGGAGACTGTTATTTCATCTCTGTTGTTAAACAAAGTCCTGCGGTGACTCGACGACTCGACTCGTCGTTATTTGGTTTTCTGGCCAATGGGAAAATCGATCCAATGAATTTCGGTGTCATATGTTATTGAATTTCTCCCATTTCCTTCATTTCCGTCCTGGAGACATCGGAAGGAAAAAGGTAATCTCATCGAGACTGTGATTGGTGAAATTCACTTTTTATGGCCCCTTCTTATTATGTTTTTTCTTTCTCTCTTTTCAGCATTGTCTGGGAAGTGTTGGTGCACTAAGGCTGCAGTATGTTTGAAAGAGTAGTTTGGAATTGCCCTGTTGTTAGTTGTGAGATTACTTTATGACTCATGCCCTCGGACTGTCTCACATTTAGCATTCATGCATCTCTCTGTCTGAAAATGCATTCGGCATGCCAGTTTTGTTTGTGTTCCGTGTTAAATGCTTACTGTTTTGCGATTCGCTCAGTACATTACGAGTTAACATGGTTTCTGAGGTAACTTCCAGCAGCAAAAATCCTCAACTGAGGGTCTGGGAAAATTTCACGGAGTATGGTCAGTCGGAGCAAAATTAAGGAAGTGGTTCATTTCTGCAGTGTTTCACAATACTACCTTTCCCGTGAGCAGTCGAACAGACTAAACGATTGTGCCACAGACTGCGACGGCAAGCTCTGCTAAAAAGTAATCCTTTAAAGCCGGTGTAAGCAACACAACGTTATTGGGGTACACCGCGTGGAAACAGATACTTCGGTGTATCTCGTCCATGCTCACCACATAGCCAAAGTTAAACAAGTCCCGTTCCCCAGCATTTGGCCCCAATCCCGCTAAACCCATCCTATCCAGAAACTCATCCGATTACCTTTGCAATTTTCTGAGTGTAATCGCCTCCTCCACTTCCTCTGGGAGCTCATTCCAAACACGCACAACCTTCTGTGTGGGAAATGTGCCTCAGGTCCTTTGTCAATTTCAGCCCACTCACCTTAAACCGATGCTCTCGATTTTTCAACTCACCCCAACTTGGGTAAAACACATAAATACTCAGTTTACAACCCTTCCATAAGATCATGTCGCAGCCGTTATGCTGCGGGGAAAGTCGTCCCAGCTTATTCCACCTCGCCCTACGGTCCAAACAGTGACGACATCCTTGTCTATATTTTGTCATCAATTTCACGTGTTTTTTTTTAACGTTTTCAAGATGTTATTTACGCTGGACAATAACAAGCTATTGGAAACAGAAAGGTGAAACGTAGAATTGCTTCAACTTTCAGTGCTGAATGCCACTGAGCTGCACTGCTGTAGCCGCCGCTGGTTTCTGTAGTGTAGTGGTCATCACGTTCGCCTAATACGCGAAAGGTCCCCAGTTCGAAACTGGGCAGAAACTGCTTTGTTCTTCAACTGCAGCCTTTTACATGGACAAGAACGGAGCTTTCTTGCTTGCTTTCCCATCTGCAAACCTGCCTTCGAATTTGCTTGAATAAATCTGCTCTCGTAGTGAAATGTAATGCAACTCCACTTAATTACTGTGCAAAGCATTATAACGTTTTTCTCTAACCTGGTTCTGATCATATGCCATTCTGTTTGAGAGTGTAGTTACCGCGTTCTGATCCTTCCACGAAAAGCAGTACTGCATTTGCATTCCTTGCACAGGCGGCCCGGTTCAAAGGCAGGGAAGAAGCTGATGCGCTGATGTCACAGCGCACCACGGATTCCTGAACTTGTCTGTCTGTCAAACGTCCCCCAAAGTCGTCTCTGAAAGGCTTCATTTGAAAGCTGTCTGTCGTTATTCAACGCGCGAGAGTTGGCACCGGAGGTCCTGAATCATATTTTGGAGCAGTTCGCACGTCAGTGGCTCATTCAATCAGCAACAGCAATGAAATAATTTACACTCTCAGAGGAACCTTTGGACTTTCACCAGAGCTGCAACTGCCTCACTTCCCCACTCGCCCTCCCCGTTTACATTTTCCTGCTCGTCAGTGATTTAAAGAAATCCAAATGGATGCGATGTCATTCTGTAGCCTCTCTGTCGATTCCTCCGTTTCAGTTCCAACATGGCTTAGATCTTGGGGCGCACCTTAATACTAGCGACGCTATGAAAGCACCCTTTGTACCTCAGTGTGGTAACAGGCCAAAAATGACCCTCTAAAGAGTAACCCACCCAAACACTTTTCCCGATCATATATCTTCATATTTATTTCTGACTAATACACATATCCCTGAAGACAACGTGCGGTTTAGCATGGCCAGCTCACCTAACCTGCATATGTTTGGATTGTGGGAGGACACCACAGCAAAGTCACATGGACTTGGGGAGAACGTGCAAAGTCCCCACAGTCACCCGAGGAAGGAATCAAACCAATGTCCCTGGCGCTGTGAGGCAGCATTGTTAACCACTGAGGTACCATGTAATCTTATGCAATAAGTAAAATCAGTGAAAGATACGAAAAAATAAGTTTCAAATGAACACTCTCCGATATTGTCAAAGCATGTCAATCTTACATTCAATACGAATAGGTGTGTGGAGACAAAAACAAATCCCGGCAATTCATGTATATACAATAATTAAAAATTTAATTTGATCAAAGGTCATAACAATATTTAGACGAATTGCAATTTTTAATAACAAATGTAGGTAATTAGCTGAATAATGAACACTTGTAAGTGGCATATATTTACTTAACGCTGAAGAAAGCGACTTGTTTTCCCCCTTGTTACACAGCAGAATAACAATGTGTGTGTGTGTGTGTGTGTGTGTGTTCGAAATGTTTGAATCAAGCTCTTTCTAACGAAATAACTGATGACTTACGATCACTTAGCCTTGTCACCTTTAAAACCACAACATTCTCAAATATTTTCCAAGAATTTACAATCAGAACAACTAGTTAATTCCTTTTCATAGGAACCCAAAGAGAATAAGTAGCGGACGCTGTGAATTAGTGAGTCAATGCAAGAATTCAACTGAAGACAATATCCCTTCTTTCCAAAAATGTTCAAAATTTAAAAAATCAAAGTTCATTGCCATTGTTGAATGAAAGAATAAAGAGATGCTAATTCTTTTTCATTTGATTTTGCTGCATGAAATATCCGTAAGTCGTACTATGATTACAAACACAATAAATGTGAGCATTGAAGTCAAATGTAATTAATTGAATTCAACTATGTTTCAACAGGTAAAATAAAAATTGATACTTACAATGATTGACAGATTGTGCACTGCAATATCTTTACAGTGGTTCATGTACTGTGCCGTAAATCCACATTTGCGCAACCTACTAGATTGAACAAGTATTATTTTTATTATAAATCAGCAACAATTGAATTATCAAAGTCTGTCAATACATTAATGAATAATGAAAAATCTCTTTTTGCAAGTGATTGAGCAATGTCTGGAAATGAACTGGAATTAATTCAGTGAAAAGTAATTACATTTTCCTGAATTTTAAGGCTGAGATTATCGTGATCATTCAAATGAGCAAACATCAGAGATTTGCAATGACGTTGGATGGGAAGTTATTGGTTCCTTTGTGGGGTAGGTGACCTGAAAAATAAAGGTATTTTCAGACTGTACTATTAGTACTAAGACATAATGAATTAAATCTAAATGTGAATCTCACTATACTTGTTCAAAAGACTTTTTTTAAAAAAAATAATTGTGCCATTATTGTAATGGCAATGACTTGATAATGAATGCTGTCTTTTGAAGAATTAAAATGATTCAATATTTCAAAAGCACTTTGCTGTGATGTTGATTGGATATTTATTAACATCAGTAAACTGAGGTATAAAACATTGTACCTAGATTTATGGATTGAAGAAACATGTGCCATTCAGTGATTATTGAGCAAAATTCTTCTTTTTTAAGTAAAAAATGTACGTAATACAAGAATTGTGAATTTCCACACACCGGATTCCTTGTAGAGATATGTTACATCAATTGATATGATCAATATTATGATCAATGTTTCAAGACTTGTGTCAGAATTAGGAAGAGAATTAGTAGATCATGAAAGTGAGCTTGAAACTGAACAATGTAGTCAATGATATGTGGCATATATGTAATTTTAATAATATTGTCATTTTCGTACAATGATGAACAATGTTGGAATAGAAATGACAAAAAAATCAACATGGTCAAAGCAGTTCTTTTCTTACAATGAAATGAAAACAATAATCATTTTGTAGCATACATGATTTGAAATAGCAGTTTTTTTAATGTGACATATACAGTAAAGACTAACCCTTTTGCAAAAATGTAGGAACTTCACAAATTTAAAATGCAGTATTTGTTCAATTTGTAATAAAAATGGTTATAATTTGAGTTGTCTCTTGTACACACACAACAAAAAAGGAGCTTAAAGATTGTTAGATTGACAAAAATTTGCTTCCCAACGTTATTGTAGTAGAGTCAATATCCGTGATAAAGTAGAATTATTCGTTTAAACAATATAAATCAACATTAACGACTGAGCTGAAATATAGCAAATCAATTGCATTAACTGCATAGAATAGCAAATAAATGCTTACTGTTATCATTTGTCCCAGGAACAATAAGATACTCACTCAGGTTATTCCACTGAATAGTAATCAGCTGATGATGAATATCTTTGTGTCGCTTTGTGTGCACTGTTTTGTGTGAACATTGATTTCAATAAATTTAGATATTTACATGAATTAGGAACAGACTGATAACTGGGTGTGAAAGATCTTATTTAAGATGAGACAATTTTTGTGTATTCACTAGCTTTGCTGAACAAAACACTGTTAAGTCATCATGCAATAAACTGGATGAGAGAGAAATATGCAAATTCAATTTTCAAATGAATGCACTCGGATATTTTCACAACATTTAAATCTTACATTCAATATAAATAGATGAATGGAAAACTAAAAACAAATTTCAGACAACTCATAAACAGATCAATAACTAAAAATTGATATATAGTAGGAAGTGGCATTTGTTTATTTAACTGAAGAAGAACTTAATTTTTTTTCTCATATTTATACCTTTGAAGCATCAAGTTCTATGTGCAGTCTGAACTCAGTTCTTCAGAACAAAAGAAAATCAAGGAATATCTTTACTTTGCATATTTCATCTTTGTGAGTGCAACATTATCAAATATTTTGCAAAGAATATTGATTGAGTGGAATTAGATACATTCTGTTATTAGCGGACTGAAGAAAATATATAGCAGATACAGTGATTATTGGAATGAACAACAAATGAAAACATATCTAATGTTGAATTGAAAGGCAATTCATTCGATTCTTAAATATTTTCTTCTCAACAGTCAGAGCTGCTCTGGCACAGCTCTGTGCAAGATGGGAATTGAAATTGTATCCTCTGGTCTGGTAACAGAGACACGACCAGAGTTGCACAAGATTCCTTCATAACATTCCCAACCAGGCTGGGCAGGGCTCAAAACTAATCAGATGTTTATTGTGATAATTGGATTGGAATTAAATGGTTGGATACTGTGTGCAATCTTCTGAAAATTCAGTAGTAATTTACAATAATGATGGGAGTTAACAAATGTCTTAATTTAACATGATTTTTATGATCACTTGTGGAACGACAACTTGACAGAATTGTGTGATTACTGTGCATTATAAATAAAAATGAATATAATTATTCTATATGTTCATAAGTTCCACATTTTCTGAAATGCAAATTACAATGTTTTTGATCTACATGTAAATTGGAACAAACTGATGAATTGGTCAATCAATGTGTCTATTCAGCTGAAGACAACTTTCATTCTTTCTGAAATATACGATTTCTAAGAAGTCACCATTTCCTGTGGTTGTTTAATGAAAGAAGAGAGAAGCCAACCCTTTTTTGTGTGCTTCAAAAAATTCATGGGGATTTCAATGATTTTGCACGTGAAAAATATTCAATTGTTATTGTGATTAAAAACACAATAAATGTTAACATTGAAGTGATTTCCAATCAAATCACTTCAAAAGTGTTTCCAAGTTTAAAATAAAAAGCAATATTCAGAATGATTGAGTGATTGTGCATTGCAATGTCCTTGCAGTAGTTATTATATGAAAACATAGTTCCACATGTACACCCCTTACCGAATTGAACAATTATTAGGTTTTGGCAACAAATCGATTTGAAATATTTTATTAATGAATTTAAGAATAATGAGGTATCTCCTCTTACTATTCCACTGAGTAACGTTAAGAAACGAAGAGGAATATTGCAGTGTAAATTAACTGGTGTTCTCTGAATTTCAATGGCTGAGAAGACTGTGACCTTTCAAATGAGCAAAAGTCAGATATTTACAAATGATGTTGCAATGGCAATTATTGGTCTTTTGTGGGTGTATTGGCCTTATCAAACAAGTTTTAATATTGTAGCACTCACACTAAGAAATATGGAAGATATTAAAAGCATTTTGTACTTGTTATAAAGCCTAAGTTAAAAGTATTGCGTAATTATTGTAATTGATAATTGTTTCTAAATCCTGATAGATAAATTGACTTAATATTTTGAATGCACTTTGCTCTGATGTCGATTGTATATTCATTAAGATTAATAAACTGAAAATTAAAATATAAAACGTGGCTTTAATAATTAAAAAATCTCAGCAACAATTGAACATCGTTCAACTTTTTTTTGGTTGGTTCATGTCTATTTTGTTAATGTAACTTTTATCATGATAAATGTTTAGATAAATGTCAGAGCTAGGAAGAAAATAATGAGGATGGGAAAGTGAGTATCATCATGAACTGAACATCGAGTTAATGACATTTGGTACAGGAAGTCATTCTGTAGCAAAAAACTAACAATTGTGTGATTATTTTTCATTGACAACTAATGTTGGAAGAAAATAAAACTACCTCAAAATGAAATTAAAATAAATATCATTTTGGAGGTCACATGATTTGAAAACGGAAATTGTCACTTAATGTGACATTTGAGCTGAAGAATCGTTCTTCCCCCCGCCACCTCCACGTGTAGTCCTGTCAATAATTTAAAATTTAGTATAAGTTGAACTAAATAACAAATGGATGTTCCTCCATTGTTTTCTTGAAAACAAAAATTAAGAAAATTAACATGAAAATGATATCGCTCTGCAAGGAATAATTTCACAGATAATAAGTGTTTATATTGAATTAAAATGTCACCATAGCAGTCAGAGTGATTTCCCCTGACAGGGAATGAAGACTGAGGAGATAGGCCGAACTCAGGCAAGTGGAAGATGTTTATTCATGCTGCAATCAGTTAATGCAGGGATCATCCCGCGAGGCCAATCTAGGAAGGGAGGTCCATGACACACTGTAACGTGCACAGTAAAAAACAGTATTTTTACACACCTTCTGTATTACAATGTCCACATGTAATGTGGTTACAGTCCTTCCCTCATGATACAGACACCCGATCCTGTAGAACACCTAATCTTGGATGAACATCGCTATGGATAGCCCGAGCTTCTTATTGCTTCATGGTGTTTTACAGGTGCTATAATCTCCAGGCCATGGGATCTCTGTGCATTTTATTTCCTCACATTACAAAATTAATTGCTGCAGTCCTTTGGGCCTCTCACTCTGCCTTATTCACGATTCTCAAGAATATGTAATTAGAAACTTTTTAAATGTTCCGAGATACTTTAAAATAGTAACTATTTCTGACAATCAAACCCTGTCTGTTTCCCTGACAGCCGCTGTGGAAGTTAGCTGGGCTCTATCCTGCAGTTGGTGTTTATTCATTCACTGGGACAATCATTCTTTCATTAATGAAAGTCAGGGTTGGTTATTTTTCTGTGTGCCTGCATTCTCTTATCACTATCTGGAATATGACTGTCTGGAATGGCATGCTTATGGACTTGGAGTAGGATTGTACAAAATGTTCTTTTTTAAACTTAAGACTGAAACAGACTGTTCGTCTTATTTATCTCCCCTCCACCATTTTGTGTTTTAATTCCAAGGCAGGCTGCTCGGGGCTTCCCTACAGCAGCAAATCAATAAGGATTTCAGCATTAAAATAAAAATCAACATTCGCAACTATTAGGAAACAGTACCATGCAATATGCTTACGTCACTGCGACTTAATTCCACACTTAAAGCCGACTATACTGATTTGATCAATGATTACATATTAGATATAAGTAACAATTAGTGTTAAAACTAGTCACTGTAAACTTAAAATGATTAGAAATGTCATATTACAATCCGCAACATGTAGAATTGGAGTCTAAAACAATCAGACGTATCTTCATTTGTAAGGCTGAATATGAATCCAATGCTTTCTGTGAACATTCAAATGAGAAGATATCAGATATTTCCAGTCAGTGTTGGATGAGGAATCATTGCTTGGTTTGTGGTTGTGTTGACCTGGAATAAAAGATAATTTTTTCTTTGTAAAATTGGCACTACGAAATAATGATTTAAATTGAAATGTGAATCTCACGATATTTGCTACAAAACCTAAATTAAATTACTGTGTAATTGTTGGACGAACAATGAATTGGTAATCTATTTTAGAACACTGACACATTAAGTGATTCAATATTTCCAAACGGGTTTGCTGTGATGTGGTACTAAGCACATATGCTCTTAATTAAAAATTAAAATCATGTCAATTGAAAGAAAGATAAATACACATACCATGCGCTTATTGTAAATTCATGCAAAATTCAACTGCGGAATATGTTTAAAGCAGTTTTTCCTGAAATGAAAAGATAACTAGAATGATTAGCAGCAGGATGTAATCGCAAAAAAAAATCATTCAATGTGACTATTCAGCTGCAGGCAGCTCCCCTTCCTTACACACATGTATAACTTCCAACAATTCAAAATTTACTCTGATAAAGAAAAGAACATACGCATGTAAATTCTTTTTTCTTATTGACAAAAAGGTCACAAATTTGAAATTTTTTAGCTTTAAAATATTTAACTATTACTGTGATCAGAAATACAATAAATCTTCGTGTTGAAGAAAAATCTAATCAAATCAAATCAAAATACACATCGATATTCACAATAATTGGGAGAGTGAACACAACAATATCTTTCCATCAGTTAATGTACTGAGCCATAATTCCACTGTTATATCCCTTACTGGATTGATCAATTATTAGATATTAATAATAACTAAATTATTAATATGCTATAATTAAACTGAATATTAATGAGAAATCTCATTAATGTTTGAACGAGCAATGTGTCAACATAAAGAGTAATTATTAGTGAAATGTCTAAGATATCTCTTCATCGATGAGGCTGAGATTACTTTGATTGTTGAAACGAGTAGCATTCAGATATTTATAATGAGCATTAGCTGCAAATCAATGCTTTTTGGTGTAGACCTGAAAGATTTTGTTATTGTAGTATAGGCAGTAAGAAATTATGATGTGCATCTCACCTTGCTGAATATTTTCAAGTTTTCTAACAGGTTTCTGGTCCAATCTTCAGTTTAACAAGGGTAATGTTGGGTCAGAACATCAATAACTGCAAACATTTTAAACACATCTCCATCAAAGTTGCTAATCTGAAAATTCAGAACAAATATCAAAAAATTACCTCTGTAAATTTAATTGACTATATTTTTAGATTATAGTCAAGTTCATTATCTACTTATTTTCTTCGTATTTCTGACACCAGTGGCTAAACATTGATTAGATTAAATGTCATATGAGATAGACATTAGCTTTCTCTCAAAGATCTGTGCAGCACAGGAATGGGCCATTTGGCCCATAACGTTGTGCTGAACATAATGTAAAAGAAACTCATCCCTTCTGCCTACCCTTGGTCCATACCCTTCCAAATTATCGAAATGAACATTAAAGAGCCTTAATGTATCTGCTTCCACCACCAACCCTCGAAGTTCATTCCAGACACCAATCACTCCCTGTGTACAAAACAAATTGCCCCTAACATGCACCTTGAACTTTCCCTCCTAACCTTAAACACATGTCACATAGTTTTTGACGCTTCAACTCTGGGAAAAACTTTCTGACCGTCAACCCTATCTACGTATCTCATGATTGTACAGACTTCTATCAAATCTTCCCCCAGTCTCCACCACTTCACAAAAAAGCAATCTGAAATTTTCTCGCCTCTCCAAATCCAGGCAGCATCCTGGTAAACGCCCTCTGTACCCTCTCCAAATCCTCCATACCCTTCCTGGAACATGGCAAACAAAAGTGAATACAATACTTTAAGTATGCCTTAACCAAAATGTTAAAATGTTACAACATGACTTCGTGACTCTTGTAACCAGTTCCCTTACCAATAATGGCAAGCATGCCATTTGCCTTCCTAACCACCTAATTACTTGCATGGTCACTTTCAGGGAGCCATGGTCTTGAACGCCAAGATCCCTTTGAATAATAAAGCTGTTAGGGTCCTGCCATTAACTATCTACTTTTTTTAACATTTGAGTTTCCAAAGTGAAACACCTCACACTTGTCTGGATTAAGTTTCACCTTTAATTACTCTGCCCATATCTGCAATTTATCTTTTTCCTGCTGCATTATTTGACAACACTCAACATTGTCCCCATCTGCACTGAACGTTATATCATCTGCAAACTTATTAACTCACCCAATTAGATTTTAATCTATGTCACTTCTATATAATTGCATCACAAACAGAAGGGTTCCAGTACAGATCCCTGTGGAAAAAAGACAGAAAATGAGGGAAATGCAGAATTCTTGAAGAAATGAGGTTTTTTCAATGACAGAATAATTCTGATGAATAATCTTCTAAAGTGCGATTTTTTAAAAAAAATAAACCCAATATTTTAATTCTGAGTTTATTGATCTTAACGAATATCCAGTACAAACTGCTTTGAAAATATTGTATCATTTTAAGTGTCGCGTTCTCACATTAAATATTATTTAATTGTCATTTCAATTATCACACCATCATGAGATTTACATTTTCGTTCAATCCATTATTATTAGAGCCAGTATCATAATGAAATATTGACATTCTTTTCAGGTCAACACACCTGCAATCAACCAAAGTTCTCTCACCCAACACTCATTTTAACTCTCTCATTCTCTTTCATTTGAATTCTCGTATTAATGGAAGGATCATTAATCAGTCTTATCAATTTAGGAATTGCTAACTATTTTTCACATAAATATTTCATTTTTTTTTCCAACATATTGCACAATTACATCGCAATAAGAGTTTTCTCATCATTCTTAAATTTGTTATCAGCCATTTTAAAACTAATTATTACCAAAATCTAACCGGTAATCATTGTTGAAATCCAAAATCTCTAGCTGTATATGTGGAACTATGTCTCAGTACATCAACTGATACAAACAATATTGCACTCTACAATCTCTTAATCTTAGCAAAAATAATTTTAAGTGTGGAATCTTAGCTGGATTAAATTGGTTGTAAGAAAAAATGCAGTCTGAAGAAAGGTCACTGGGCCCAACTCTCTCCACAGATGCTGCCAGACCTGCTGAGTTATTTTCCAGCAATTACTGAGTTTGTTTGTGATTTCCAGCATCCACAGTTTTGTTTACATTCTTGTATTGATTGTATTTCACTTCAATTCTAACATTGCTACATTTCTGATTATTACAATAAGAGCTAAGTATTTTTCATGTTTAGCATTATTTAAATTTCACGTGTTCCTTGTGTAAATAAACCAGAATTAACAAATGTTTGTTCTATGCTTTTACAATAAATCTTGAATTCTTAGAAATCACATTTTTTTGAAAATGAGGGAAGTTGTTTTTCGCTGAGTAGTCACATTGAATGACTAATGCTTTATTTCCAATTCATGTGCATTAAAAAGCAGGTTAATTTTAATTTATGCAGATGAATAACTGCTTCAAACAAATTGACTTACTTGATTATCATGAGATTTGTGCTTATTTAAGAACATTGTTGCTTCGTTCCATCATTATTAGAAATTACTAATCCTTTTTATCGGTCCATTACACACTGGAACTGTCTAATACAATCCTAGTCCAATTATAACAATAAATATCTGAGCAGTTTTACTTGTGAATAAACACAGTAAGTATGTGATTATAGTCCTGCCCTTCCTGCATGGGAATATTATGGAGGGCTCTGGTTATGTGTACTAGTAGACCAGGAGCCATGGGTTCAATTCCCACCTTCAACAGAGATGTGTCAAAACACCTCAGAGTTGATTAGAAAATATCTAAGTGTCGACTGAATTGCTTTTCAACCAACACTGTCTCAACTTGTAACTGTTGTTCATTATAGTGATCACAACATCTTGAATTTATTTGCTTCACATCACTGATTAAAGACTGAATGTTATTACGCTGCTTCTAAATACCTCTCAACTTTTAATAACTTTGCAGTCTTAAAGATTCTACAGTGTAAATAATATTTAAGGTAAGGGGGAAAGATTTAAAAGGGGTCTGAGGGGCAACTTTTCCACACAGTGTGTTTCACATATTGGGATGAGCTGTGAGAGGAAGGGCAGTGGCTGGTACAATTACAACATCTAAAAGACTTTTGGACAGTTTATTGGATAGAAAACGTCCAAAGGGGTATGGGACAAACACAGTGAAATGGGACTGGTTTAGTTTAGGAAACCTGGCCGGAATGCCAAGTTAGGCTGAATGGCCTGTTTCCGTGCTGTATCAATCTAGCATTCTACAACTCAAACTTCACTGTGATTGGTAAAGGAAAGAACAAACGGGTGTTAATTCTATTTTGTATCCATAAAAAAGTGACATGAATTTTAAATAATTTTGCTCTTATTGTGATTAGAAATACAATGAATGTGAGCATTGAAGTGAAATATAATTTAATCAATTCAACTGTGTTTCCATGGTTAAAATAAAAATTGAACATTCACAATCATTGTGAGTTTGTACATTGCAATATCTTCACATTACTTCATGTACTGAGCCATTATTACACATTTATACCCCCTACTGAACTGAACATTAATTAGATATTAGCAACACTTAGATTTTCGAAAATCTATCAGTACACTTGTAAGAAGGAGAAATTTAATTTTGCTACATGACTGTGCAATGTGCGGATATGAACAGGAATTATTTGCATAATCTCGTGACTATTTAATGTTAATAAATAATTTACTTCTCAGGTACTGAAGCAGTCCAAGACCAAGTACAACAAGATCTGGACAATATCCAGGCTTGGGCTTACAGGTGGCAAGTAACACACATGCCACACAAATGCAGGCTATCACATATAAGACATAACCTAACCACCATCCCTTGACACTCGATGGTGTTACCATGACTGAACACCCACTATCAACATTATCCTGTGGATAATCATTGATCAGGAACTGAATTGGTCTCACCACATAAACACAGTGGCTACAAGAGTAATTTAACTCCTGGCTCCTGAAATCCTGTCCAAACGCTACCAGGCACAAGTCAGGAGTGTGATGGAATACTCCCCACTTGCCTGGATGAGTGCAGCCCTAACAACACTCAAGAAACTTGATACCATCCGGAATAAAGCAGCCCGCTTGATTGGCACTGCTGCTGCTGAGCATCAGTGATGGTGAGGGTGGATGATTGTGGATGTCCTAGCTACAATCTCTGCCTCTTCTTATTAACAAAGATAAAAGAATCTTACATTGCTCAACATTCTCATCAAAACCGAGTACAGTATTCACCCCAGCCCTCTTTTATACCAACCAGCAGCATTTCCACCACCAATAGCAGCTTCTCTTAAAATATTTTGTCAGTAACTTGTAATTAACTGGTTACTACAATTACAACTGAAAATGTGTTGCTGGAAAAGCACAGGTCAGGCAGCATCAAAGGAGCAGGTGAATCGACGCTTCGGGCATAAGCCCTTCTTCAGGAAGGTCCTGAAGAAGCAGTGAATCACATTTTGAAATGATCTTTCTGAACATAATATAGATCAGGTTAAAACTGAAGTAGGTGTCTTACACAACTTGCTGCAAGAACACAGACAGTAGAATCTGAGGTGATCATGAGGATGTGGAGGTGAATGTGGGAGACAAGCTGCGACTGTATTGGAGTAGTCACTGTGAGAGGGAACAAATGCTGGATGGAGGGTTTCAGCAGCTGATGGACTGACACTCAGGTGAGCCATCGGAAACTGAGCAAGTGACCACCATCTAATAGGACAGAGAAACTGATCCATCAGCCTGAAACTGACTGACCACGTGGCTGTCAGTGACTCCAACACAAGTGAATGGAAACATTGCTCAGAGCCTGTTTCTGTAACATTCAACACAACCAGGAAATGGAAAGTGAATAATGAGCTGAAAACAAGGCCACTGCTCTGTTAGAGTCAAAACCATTCAATGTTCAGTTATTGAACATTATTGACTCTCAGACTATTCTAACCTGCAGAATCACAGTAAAAGGGGAAAGTAAACAACATTCTTGGCAAAGACAGAATGAACCAACTGCTTGTATAAAAAACAGCTCAGAACAAAGGGGCTGAATCCTCCACAAACTGACAAACACAGGTACCATCAGATTTATAGATAGAGATTGGAATTCGTGAGAAAAACCCTTCCCTGCTGATGGTGTGTGGTAGACACCATTCTCAGTGAAAACTGCCACTTATTTCCTTTGAAAGGAATCTCTATTTTCCCTCAGAAAAAGCAGGTGTGTCGCGCACTTACAGACTGACTTACAGACAAAGGAAACCTAATCTGAGACTCGCAGGTTAATTAAGCTATTAGTGACAGTCCATTGCACGCAACAAGAGCTTAGACCACAACAGATTCTAGTGAAACCAACAATGCAATGAAAAAGGTGAATTCAAAATTTATAATCATACAGATTCTCTCAATCAAATAATCCCAGTCAACTTCCAAACATTTTAAAACTATTAATACCAATGTATACATATTTATTTCCTTTCCTAATTTCCTCCAAAAATATATCTGACTATTCTCTTCAAAATATATTTTAAATGGTCAATTCATAATCACAATTCATTTCCAATTATTCTTAGTGCAAAACAACCTGCAAACTAAAATAGTTTTCACGTCAATAAAGACACTGGAAAGTTTGTTATGTAGTTTTCCCATATTTCCAAATATTGTTTTGGTTCATTATTGCAGTGTAGCTAAAATTAAAGTCTATTTATTTTCTCTGATATCCTTCCATTACTTTATTCCCTAATAAGAATGCTTATGGTGTAATGGGTGACAAGCATTAAAATAAAATTGAATTTTCAATGCAAGTACTGGAACAAATAACCACATATTATTCAGTTCATTCATTGTCGTTGATTATCAGGTTTATTTTCACGGTATGATCACATTAAATTCACTTAAATAATCACAGTACAATTCTCACCTCTATAGATATGTCGAGTGAATGTCAAACTATTCTTATTTTAAGTTAAACCAAATTTACATTTTGCTCTGTTTTATTCCAGGAATGACAGGATATGTTACATTATTATGGGAAACAGGAACAAGTGAAGGTGTTGGCTCTCAGACGTGAGGCCTTAAAGCCAAAGGGCCAGGTGGTAGTTACAGTGGGGGGGAGTTACCCAGTGCCCCGCTGTCCTCAGAAGGCAGTGAGGATGGTGACACTGACTGGAACGGGTTAGATGGTGACGTGCCCATGTATGGACAGAGGGACGGCAATGGGTGCGATCACCCACCACACTGTAATGCCCAGAAGGCCAGGTCCATGGCACCACTGGGCATCAAAGGTCAACTTGGACAGACAGTAGGGAGCAACAAAGGGAACTGACAGAAACCAAACATGAACAGTTCACCTGCTGAATGACAGATGCTGGTGTGTTCACACCCAGCCTGATAGAGAAATGGTAGTAATGGACCTTATTGGGAGAATATGGATGAATTAGTTGAGGTACAGTCTCACTGATGATGGTGTTAGGCCAAAATCTCTGAGGCCAAGATACCCTGACGTGTACAGCAGAACCTGTCTCTGCAAAGTGAGGGTGAGGGTGTGAGCCGACGCCCCCCCAGTGCACAGCCGATGAGTGCCTCCAGGCATTTACAGATACTACAGGGATACACTGGGGAGGGGACAGACTGAATGGGCTAAAATCACCTTGATGACCCAGGGACCCAAGGGTATTATCGAGGATCATACAGAGAGGAAGCCTGAGGTGTGTAAGGACCATGGGGGAATACCAAACCCCAACCTGTGATGATGAAATCGGTTTGATGTATTTAAAAGATGACATGGGACCCTATTTAATTGTAATTATAAACATGGGACTCCCAGTGGGAGATCATTCTAACCACATTCTGAATTGGGACATGAGAGCTGAGAAAAACTCAGAAACACAGGGAGGGTAGTATTGTATAGGGAAGGTACTGCAGTACAGGGAGGGTAACCAGACTCACAATGTTACAAGGGAAGCAGGAAAGGGCACATAGACAAGGAACGTAGGCAAAGAGAGGGAGATAGATCTTCACATTGTGTGTGTACCTGTGCTCACGTAGGCACATGACGCTGTGTTTGGGAACCAGCAGAACAAATATTAATAAAAGGAGCATCTATATCAGTTACCGACATGGATTTGCCCCTCACCCCTCAATTACTAAAATGAGGACAGTTGGAGAGGGAATCAAGGAAGCTGGATGAAATAAATCTGTCCCAATGCAGATCATGGACACGGCAAAATATATTCAGATATGGGAGTGGGACACTGAGGAAGGGACCATTCTGGGAGTTCCCATTTTAGAACAGTTCAGAGCAACTATTGATGTAGAGGCACAAACTCTAATATGGGAACAATCTAGCCAGGCCCAGGACAGGAAGCAAAGGAGAGGCGACATCTCCAGAGTAGTTACCTTGCAGGGAGACTGGAACAGTCAGGGAATCTGTGGAGTTATAGCTAGGACCCAAACAGCAGGGCGGGTAACTCAAACAGGAATGCGGGTTAATATCTGTAGATCCTGTAAAGATCGAGGGCCCTCTCACTCCCCACGCAAACCGGATCCCATTAAAGCTGGGGCTGAGGAGGCAATAATTGTGACAGTAACAGATTGAGAGAAGCAGGGAATAGTCAGACCAACAGTATCCCAGACTAACTCACAGAAGCCAAACGGCTCATCCCACCTCACTATTGATTACACCTCCCTCAGTAAATCTGCCACTAAAGAGTATCCTACAGTAGTGAACCACACCACTTTATTTAATGGATTAAAATTGCAACAATATACAGTCTCAGCCTTTGATATTGTGAATGGGTTCCTGTAGACCTAGAACGGTCAGGAAAAGCTAGTATTTACTGTCTGAGGAAAGCAATAGACCTGGATCCAGTTACCTCAGGGACCTCATAATATTCCAGTATATCCCACCGATACATGGCTGATGGAGTGCTTCGATTTAATCTTACCAACACCTCATTACCTCAGTTGGAGAGAAAGAACACATCCGGATATTACACAGAGTATTGGGTCAGGTCAGGCAGGCCAGGCTTAAAATTAACCCACAGAGCATGGGAAGGTAGGGAGAGATGTACCTGGGACATCACATCAGGAAGATCAAATCAGGAAGGGAGGGGGACAATCCCAGTGGAACGAAAGACCATGATTTCAAAACTATTCACCCCCACACCAAGAAGGGGATAAGGCAAACTTTAGGATTGTTTAATTATTGGAGGACTTTTGTGGAGAATTACCCAGAAATGGCAGAACCATCACGAGCCCTGACAGAAGCGCGGACATTAGCCAGGGGTCAGGCAGTCAGCATATACACAGACAGACAGCATGCCTTTGGTATAGTTCATGACAAAATGATAGCCTGGGCTCGGTGAGGGTACATCACCCTGTCTGTGGGCACGTAGAACATGAAGGACAGGTCAGAGAGTTAGTGGAAGCAGCTAACTTTCCCAGTGAAGCAGCAATAATGAAGATTAGAGCTCACAGGGAAGTAGAAACCCCACACCAATGGGGCAGTGAGTTTGTGGGTAAGGCAGGTGAATAGACAATAGACAATAGGTGCAGGAGTAGGCCCTTCTGCCCTTCGAAACAGCACCACCATTCATTATGATGATGGCTGATCATCCTCAATCAGTATCCTGCTCCTGCCTTATCCCCATAACCCTTAATTCCACTATCCTTAATAACTCAATCCAATTCTTTCTTGAAAGCATCCAGAGACTTCGCCTCCACAGCCTTCTGGGGCAGAGCATTCCAGACACCCACCATTATCTGGGTGAAGAAGTTTATCCTCAACTCTGTTCTAAGTGGCCTACACCTTATTTTTAAACTGTGTCCTCTGGTTCAGGACTCACCCATCAGCGGAAACATGCTTCCTGCCTCCAGAGTGTCAAATCCTTTAATAATCTTAGATGTGAAATACTGACTGAAACAGGGCAGACATTTGAGGAGATGGCAATGGTCGTAGCTACAGAAGTGAGAGAGGAAGGTTTAAAGATATTCCCAGAAACAGTCCTACAACAGGAGAAACAGGAATGGGAAAAGGGTGGGGCAGTAATAGGACACAACAGAGTCTGGATGATCCAGCAGTGCCACTACACTGTATAAGACAAACATTATTAAAAACATATCATGGGCTGGCCCATATTGGGGAGGATAAAATGCAATATCAGATGATCCACTACAATCCTTGCCTGGAACAGGGAGAAATACAGCAAGGTTTTGTCGAAAGTGTGTAGTCTGTTCAAAGTGTGAGCCAGGGGAAAGCAATAAAATGGAGGCAGCAGCAGGGACCCAGGGGCCCATAGGAACAATTACAAATGGATTTTACACACACACATCCCAATCCCAGGGAAGGAAATCCTGCTGGGTTTCAATAAATAGGTTTACTCAGTGGGTGGAAGCATTCTCCTGCAGATTCTGAACAAGGGACAAATCTTACAGGGAACATAGCTAAAGAGCAATGTGCCCTGTTTGGTACTGAACAGAAATCCCAACCCCCATACCACCCCCAGAGCTCTGGGACAGTAGAAGGAATGACGCAGACACTGAAAGCTAGTCTGATGGAGGCTCTCTCAGAGACAGGACAGCGATGGGTTAGAGTACTCCCCACCAGCCTAATGAAACCGAGGACAACCGCAGCAATGCGGATGGGACTGTCCCCCTTTGAATTAGTGACTGGATGGACTATGCAGATGCCACAGGGTATGGTAGTGGGAGGGCCGGAGATGTGTGGTAGTGGGAGGGCCGGAGATGTGTGGTAGTGGGAGGGCCGGAGATGTGCAATGACAAGGATAGGGTTAAAACATTTGTGAAAGAACTGGCAAAGCAGCTGCATGAGCTGAGAGAATCAGAGACTGGGAAAGGAAACATGGAAATATCCGAGCTGACATTCCAAATCCTGGAGTTCAGGTCAGGTGGAAAATATTACTGGAACATATGAAGTAAACACATCAAAATGCTGGACTTATCTGGGGGAGCCAGAGAGGGACCTCTCCCATCATGTATTAGTAAGGAGCTCTGAATAAACGTTGGTCGTGCTGCTCAACCCAGAACTCAAGGCTCCTCTTTGATATTTCTCCCAGCAACAGTTGTGCAGGGGCATGTTGCTGGCTGGAGGTCTATGACTAGTGCTGTTCCACAAGGATCAGAACTGGAACATCTGTTGCTTGTAATGTATATAAATGAAAAGTTTGAAAATGTAAATGTTTTAATGAGCAAGTTTGTAGATGGCACAAACTGTTGAAGTTGTGAATCGTGAAGAATGATGTCAAAGGATACAGCAAGAAAGAGATGAGTCAGAAAGTTTTGTGGAGAAATTGCAGATATATTTTAATTCAGACAAGTGTGAGGTAATGCATTTTGGAAGACACAAAGCAAGAGGAATGTATACAATAAACGGAAGGGTCCTGAGCAGCCCTGATATACAGAGGGATCTTCAGTTGCAAGCTGAAAGATCCCTGAAAGTGGTGAAGGAGGTGAATGGCAGGCTTGCCTTCTTCTGTCAGGGGAGTGAATATAAAACTATAATCAGGCCACCTTTGGGGGATTGTGTGCCATTTTGATCACCACATTACAGGTAGAATGTGAAGGCTTTTGGGAAGGTGGAAACAGGTTTACCAGGATGTTGCCTGGATTGCCTGGAGCGGTTAGAAAATCTTGGATTGTTCTCTTTGGAAAGTCAATGGCTGTGGGGTGACCCAACTGGCACAGACAGAGTTTGTAAACCATGGTTTACTACAGAAATTGTATCTCTTGTGAAGAAGAAGAAAGAGGCTTATGTGTTGATGAAGCAATAGAGAGTTACAGATCAGCTAGGAAGGATTTAAAGAGAGAGTTAAGAAAAGCA
The DNA here is from genome assembly GCF_047496795.1 of Chiloscyllium punctatum. Lineage (NCBI taxonomy): Eukaryota > Metazoa > Chordata > Chondrichthyes > Orectolobiformes > Hemiscylliidae > Chiloscyllium > Chiloscyllium punctatum. Next base: position 1,029,509 of record NW_027309825.1, read on the forward strand.
AAGGGAGGACACGTGCAGTCTTTAGCAAACAGAATAAAGGATAACCCTGAAATTTTCTCTTGGTGTGTGAAGAATAAAAGGGTGATTAGGGTAGGAATAGGGCTAATCAAAGACATAAGTGGGAAGTTGAGTGTGGACCCTGCAGAGATCGGAGAAGTGCGAAATGAATATTTCTCATCGGTGTTTACACAGGAAAAGGAGAATATTGTAGAGGACAAAAATGAGGTACGAGATATTAAACTAGAAAGGATTGAGGTTAGTTACGCAGAGGTGTTATCAATTCTAGAAGGAGTGAAAGTAGACAAGTCCCCAGGACGGATGGGGTTTATCCGTGGATTCTCTGGGAAGCTAGGGAGGAGATAGCAGAGCCTTTGGCTTTGATATTTGAGTCATCATTGTCTATGGGTTTAGTACCCGAGGACTGGAGGATTGCAAATGTTGTGCCCTTGTTCAAAAAGGGCAGCAGAGATGACCCAGGTAATTATAGACCAGTGAGCCTTATTTCCATTGTAGGAAAGTTTTTGGAAAGGATTATAAGAGATAACAGTTAGAATCATCTAACAAGCAACAATTTGATTTCAGATAGTCAACATAGTTTCGTCAAGGACAGGTTGTGTCTCACAAAACTCATTGAGTTTTTTGAGAGGGTGACCAAGCATTTAGATGAAACTAGGGCAGTTGACGTGGTATACATGGACTTCAGTAAAGCCTTTGATAAGGTTCCACATGGTAGGCAGATGGAGAAAATGCAGAGGCATGGAGTTGATGGTGATTTAGCAGTTTGGATTAGAAACTGGCTTTCTGAAAGAAGGCAGCGAGTGGTGGGTGATGGAAAATATTCAGTCTGGAGCCCAGTTACTTGTGGTGTTCCACAAGGATCTGTTTTGGGACCACTGCTGTTTGTCATTTTTATAAATGACTTAGACGCAGGCATAGGTGGATGGATTAGTAAATTTGCATTCGACACTAAAGTCTGTGGAGTAGTAGACAGTTTGGAAGAATGTTACAGGTTGCAGGGGGATTTAGATAAACTGCAGAATTGGGCTGAGAGGTGCAAGTGCAGTTCAATGCAGCTAAATGTGAGGTGATGCACTTTGAGAAGAATAACAGGAAGGCAGAGTACTGGGTCAATGGAAAGATTCTTGGTAGTGTGGGTGTGCAGAGGGATGTTGGAGTCCATGTACATAGATCCCTGAAGGTTGCCACCCAGGTGAATAGTGCTGTTAAGGCGGCATATGGCATGTTAGGTTTCATTGGTAGAGGGATTGAGTTCTGGAACCGCAATATCATGCTGCAACTATACAAAATGCTGGTGTGGCCACAGTTTTAATATTGTCTACAGTTCTGGTCGCCCCATTACAAAAAGGATGTGGAAGCATTGGAAAAGGTGCAGAGGAGATTTATCAGTATCATGCCTGGTGTGGAGGGAAGTTCTTATGAGAAACGGCTGAGATCTTGGATCTGTTCTCATTGGACAGAAGGCGTCTAAGGGGGGGATTTGATAGAGACATACAAGATGATCAGAGGATTAGATATGGTAGACAGTGATAGTCATTTTCTTAGGATGATGATGACAGCTTGCACAAGAGGGCACAACTACAAATTGAGGGGTGATAGATTTAAGACAGATGTCAGAGGCAAATTCTTTACACAGAGAGTGTGGTAAGTGTGTGGAATGCCCTACCAGCTAAGGTAGTCAACTCAGCCACATTAGGGAGTTTTAAACAATCCTTAGATAAGCTCATGGATGATTTTGGGATAGTGCAGGGGGACGAGTTGAGAAAATTCCACAGGTCGGCGCAATATTGAGGGCCGAAGGGCCTGTTCTGCACTGATATGGCTTTGTCTAATTCCTATTAAATATACTGTCTCTGTGGGTAAGGCAGAGATTTGTGAAGAAGAGTCTCTACAAGTAGACACTCAGCTACTTTAGAGACACTTTGAAACTCTCACCGGCTGTCCAATAATAAATCTACTGCTGTTGTGCAGAAAACTTGCATCGTCTGGATTTGTGGAACAAAATAGGCATCAACAATGAAGGATCTGAGTGATTTTCAGACTGTGGCGTATAGACTTACTGGAGTGGTTCACTGATGAAGAAAATGCCGTCACTGGATTGATTTGAAGAAATTGTGATTTTCTTTGAAGTGAAGAAGTTGGATATGTTTGTGATAGAGCTGTATAAGATTATAACAGACCTAGATATAGCAGACAAAAATATCTGCATTCGATAGGTGATGGCACAAGAGATAAGGTCAGATGTAAGGTTTTGAGACAGCGGGAGATGAGCAAGTGTTTCTGCTGACTGTATTGGCTGGAAATATGCAGAACATGTTGCCTATTATGGTGGTACAAAGAGAGAAGATCAATGATTGATAAAAACAATTAGATCAGTTTGGAGGGAAATAAACTTGCAGAGTTTGGGGTACGTATGGGAATGAGAATATTGGATTCTGCAACAGAGAGCCAGCTTGGATTTGATGGGTCTCTTTCTGTGCTTAATGCATTTTATTTGGACTTGCTTAACTTGCTCTGGTCACCGATGAAGTTATCATTTAGGTAAATCTGCTCAGTGTTCCTACTCAGACCAATACAGGCTGTCCCTCCACAGAAGGAGATAATGTTTACTGTTTTATACTGGGTTCTTTGGGGGGGGGGGGGGAGGGGGGTGGTGGGGGGTGGGGGGTGGGGGTGGGGGGGAGGGGGCTAACGGTGTGTGTCACAGTCTGCGAGCATTTATCTGAAATGGCAAAACCCCAGTGCAGCCACACTAGGGACCGACTCTGGAAATGTGGGGAATGCCAGAAGGGAATTCTTTACCCATCCCACCTGCAAATTGGCCAAACCAGTCAGACTGAAGAGTTGTTCACCTGCTGTGTGTATGGGGGGGGGGGGGGGGGGGGAAGAGGGGGAGGGGAGATGGGATTCACTCAGGCATCCATCCTGCTGGGACACCAGTCAATTTACTGATAGCCACAGTTGAACGATTTTTTTCCTCTTTTTTCCTCTTTTTCACGCCAAGTAATGAACAATGGTTTTGGTAGCTCATAAAGTTGTGCACATAAAGATCTTAGCTTTGGAAATGTTCACAACATTGTTGACCATGCACAGATTCACACTGGGTACAGATTTTTATTTTCCTTTATTCATTCACAGGATGAGGATGTTGCTGGCCCGGCAGCATTTACTGCCCATCCCTAATTGCCCAGAGGGCAGGTAAGAGTCAACCACATTGCTGTAGGTCTGAGGTCACAATGTAGACCAGACCAGGTAAGGATGGCAGCTTCCTTTCTGAAAGGGCATTACTGAACCAGATGGGTTTTTCTGACAATCGATTAATGGTCATCATTAGACTCTGAATTCATAAGTTTTTTTTTTAATTGAATTCAAATTCCCCCCTATCTGCTGCAGCAGGCTTTGAACCCAGGTCTCCAGAACACTAACTTGGGTTTTAGATTAACTGTCTCGCGACAATACCACTCGGCCAAGACTTCCCCACATCGCTGTCCATCTGCACAGAGTGAACAGTGATTGTCTGGTTCATCAGAACTGGGTAATCACACATACGTTTGCTCAATGATTGCAGGAGTTGGATGTTGATTGGCTGTTGACATCCATCTCCGAACCATGTATTCTGGGGTTTGTTTCTGATGATGATTAGAAGCATCATCAGTCTTGTTATCTTTTGGGGATAAAACCAGTTTCAATTAGCTTTCTGTTAAATGCATGGCAATCAATTCTATCTCACAACTCTCAGGCAGATTCGTTTTTGTAGAAGAACTCTCCTTCTCCCCAACCTCCTCCACCCTCACCTCCAACAGTACAATAATCTCATTGTCTCACTCATAATCATAAAGAGACACTATCTGATTAGCTGCTTCTTTCCCTACTCCTATGTCAAGTTGGATCTTAAACTCCCCTTACTGCAGTTGTGATCCTGCATTATTGTACAGTGTTGCTCCTATTTCATGTCTTGGCCTATCAGTGTTCATGAAACTGCATGTCGTATATGGGGCCAACAGTGTAAGAGTTTAGCTCTTTCCATCCAACAACAGCAGTCGAATTGTACTCCAACAAAACTTACAGAATCACGGCCAAGCATATCCCCCAAATTACCTCTTACCATCAAACCAGAGTATCAATCCTCATTCATCTGAGAGAATTCAGGAGGGCATGTCAGTAACATCAGCATGAATACCTAAAAATGAGGTGTTAACCTGATGAAGTTACCAAAGAAGACTACTTGTGTGCCTAACAGCATAAGCAGCAAATGATAGAGAGTGAAGCAATCCAGGAAACAACAGAACAGATCTTAAATCTGCAGTCCAGCCACATCAAGTTGTGAATGAAGTCAGCGCACAGCTGGAATTCTGAGGACAGTTCTCTTCAAGATATTAACCAACAAGAATGTCAGACTGGATTAATCATTATAAAATTCCAGTCCGTTTGATATTCATATATTTACAATCAGTGTTCAATTCACCAAATGTAGCTGAATGTAAAGATAATCTTCAAGTGACTGTAACAGTAGAGACATCTGAATACTTGATCAGCAACTTAAAGCCTGTTGTGTTTAGATAGTAATACTTTTTAAAATCACTTTAAAATTAAGGTGACTTCAGTATAATGGAAGAAGTTGATTGGTGGGTAGCTGATAATCTTGTTTTAATCTGAAGTTAATTGAGGATTGGTGAACAAATAAACACATGGTAGGGAATCCCAGCCCCATGGAGTGCACATCCAGTTCCATGTGGGAAAACCAGGACACTTCTTGTGTGAGTGACAACCACAAGAACACGGAGGTGACATGGAAAATGTCAGGAACACTCGTTTGACTGCGGTAAAAGTACTGCACACATCTGATCCCCTTATTCCAGGGTTGATGTGATCACACCAGAGAGGGTACACAGGAGATTGATCAGAATGTTTCTACAATTGGAAAATTTCTGCTCTGAGGGAAGGTTGGATAGGCTGTGGATGATTTCCAAGGAGGATGAGCTGAGATGTGGCTGAAGTGATAAAATGCTGAGGAATCCAGATCGAGTGGATAGGAAGGAGCTATTCATTAACTGAGAGGTCAGAAACTGGAGGATTTAGATTGAAACTAATTCTCAGAAAGAAGGTGAGAGGAGAATTCATTTCACTCGGAGATGGAGGCGAGCAGGAACTCACTGATGGACTGGCAGAGGCAGTAACCAGCATCACATTAGAATAAAAGGACATGGATGTAACTGAGATGCTGGAACACACAGGGCTGTGGACTAAAGTCTGCAGAATGGGATCATTGCGATTTATTTAACATTTCTCCAGAATATTAAACTCAAGTCCAATTTGAGAATTTATGAACATCATCCGACCTGAATTCCAAATGTCAGAATACATTTATCAGAAAGTTCAGCACAGATCGAGGCCACTTGGCCAATCCTGCATGTGTTGGCTGTAATAGAATGACCCAGGCTTTACAGCGTTCTGTACTCACCAATGAGAGCAACAATTTCAGACTGTGTACTCTGCCCTCTATGTTGTTATAATCTGTTTTTTCAATGTATTTCTTTGACAGCTGCTCACCTTGTTTCCTGGTGTCTTTCCCAGCCCTAACTCCATTCCCCATGGCCTTGAGGGACTACCATTTGTGCAATTTAATCTCTCCTGCCTTCCCCCGTGTGACAGACTGTCTTTTTGTCCTTGCCTCACCCCCACTTTGCACACAACTTGTTACATTTCTGATGGTTCCCAGATCTCTGTGACTTCACTGCGCACCCTGGGTCAGGGGCACGAGTTTTGAATTCTCTTCCTCATGAGATAATTGGAAATCTGTCTGGCTGCAATTTCCCCCAGATTTTATTTTGAAAATAAAAGAGGATTTGCGTCAGACTCAAGTATTTGTGAGCCTTCATCCACAATCCTGAGCACTTAGACATAATATGGGACCCTCCCACAGATGTGCCAGTTTGATGGATTGGCCGTGCGAACATGGCCTGTAGTGTGTAGTTTAGGTGGGTTGGGTTAGCCATGCTAAATGTGGGGTTATGGAAGTAGCGTGGGACAGCAGGTCATTGCAGACTCAATGGACCAAATAGTCTCTTTGTGCGCCTAAGGGATTCTGTAATTCTAACTAGTTGTGATTGTTGTCACATTTTCCTAAGTCCAGGTTCATTCAACTCAGGTACACATGCTGCCTTTTGTGTTTCTGTGTGTGCCCATAGTGTTAGGTAAGGGGTAAATGTAGGGGTATGGGTGGGTTGCGCTTCGGCGGGTCGGTGTGGACTTGTCCACAGTCTCCATGATTGTGCAGACTCAGTGGATCAGCTATGGGAAATGCAGTGTTACAAGGATGGGGTGCTCCAGGTGGGATGTTCTTTGGATGGTTGGTGGGGTTTGATGGGCCAATGCTCTCCTGCCACACTGTTGGGATTCTATTCTATGATTGAGGATAAAGCAGGGTGTCCTTGGAGAGGCGGTAATAACTGGAAAGCTGAATCCAAGAATCACCACCTTCACCAAAGGAGATTTTCGGAAAATGACAGATAGTCAGGAAAATTAGCATTCCAATCTTAGGTAGGGAGGAAGCGTGTAGGAGATAATGATTTTGCAATTTTAAACTGAGGGGAGACAGTGATTTATGGTTTCAGATTACGTCGTACATTCGCAGTGTCCAGAGTACGCTGTTGTGAATATCTATCCTGTACTTTATTACAAAGCCAAGGTCACTGACAATGAAAACCAAAACACCCAGGAAACATCGCCTCACCTCGTAATCTGATAAAAGAATTCTGATAAGTCTGGTTGACCTTAGAACAAAGATGGAAAGTTGGAAGATTAAATCCAATCCCAAGATCCAGTGCCTAAACAAAAGGAGACGACAATAGGATGAGGCAGGAGTTGGCTAATGTAGACTGGAAACAAAGACTTTTTGGTGGGAAAGTTGACGGACAGTGCGGGAATATCAAAGAACTTTTTTGAAGTGCTCAGCAAAAGTATATATCAGGGAAAAGGAAGGACTGTAGGAAAAGGAATAATCTGCCATGGGTGGCTCAGGAAATAAGGGAGTCTATGAAACTGAAATAGAATGCATACAAATTGGCAAAGACCAAGGAGATTAGAAAAACTTTACAGATCAACAGAAAGCGAGATGGGATTGGGGGAGAAAAGTGACGAGTTGCTATCCCCAGGGCTGGAATAACAGTTTACACTGCTAGAGGGGAACATATTGTTTGGGGAACATATTGCCTCTAATTGTTGAAGCACTTAACTGTTACCATAGAGATAATCCTGATCAAGTTAAAAATCACATCACACTCCAAAAACTTGTACTTCCAAATAATCCTGTTGGACTATAACCTAGTGATGTGTGGTTTTTAACTTTGTCCATCCCAACCCTGGCTCCTCCACATCAGAAACCTGACAGACAGCCCCACTGAAACTGAAGTGCCTGTCACATACTTGAGGGAGCCACGGGGGCGTGGGAGAGGGGTGTGTGGTTTAACCACAAAGTGCTGAACTGAATTAGACTTTCTAACTTGCGTTGCCATGGAGATAATACTGAGAGACAGTCTCTATTCAAAGTCCCAAACCATAAAGGTATAAGAATGGGAGCGGCACATTGGACAGGCGGGGAGTTACCTGATGCTGCCTGAAGGCGTTTTGTATGTATGCTATCCATGTAACTGCAATGTCTCATCAATAAAGACTCAAAAAAGACCTCTCAGAGTTCTGGACCTAGTTATTCCTATCCTGCAGGGTTCACGAATATGAGTACACAGCAGTCAGTCTTCACAGTGGAGGACACAAAGAGCATGGCAGTAATTGATAAGGAGACTGAGGAAGGTGAGGACCTAGATAATAACTATTATCGTGAAAGAGTTAGAGCTGGGCAAGTTAATGGAGCTAAAAGGTAGACAAGTCTCATTGCCCTGATGGAATACATCCCAGGATACCAACAGAGTTAGGGGGAGAAATAGCAAACGCACTTAGAGTCATAGAATCTGACAGCACAGACAGGTCCTTTGGCCCAACCTGGCCCATGCCGACCAGAATGTCCATCCACGCTAACCCCATTTCCCTGCACTTGGCCCATTTGCTTCTGACCCTTTCTTATCCATGTATTTGTCCAAATGCCTTTTACCTGTTGAGTGTTCCTGCCTCAACCACTTCCACTGGCAGCTCCTTCCATATACATACCACCCTCTGTGTAAAACAGTTGCCACTCAGCCTCCCTTTTATTCTTTCTCCTCTAACCTTAAACTGATCCAATCAAGCTGTTCAATCCTCGAGTTCCTGGGAAAAAGCCTGATTGCATTCTCCTTATCCATGCCTCTCATGGTCTTATACACTTCTCGCAAAGAACCCCCTCTGTTTCCTCTGCTCGAAACAAAATCCTCATTTGTCCAACCTCTCCCTATAACTCAGACCCCTGAGCCCTGGCAACACCCTTGTAAATTGTTCTGCACTTTTTACAGTTTAATAACTGAAACCTACATTACATTCATCATATTTCCAGTGTTTCCCCACGGTGCTGGAACCGACGGGACAATGCCAATGGATTACAATCCATGATCGAGAATGAACTCCTTTACAACAATCCCGTTTTCATAGTGTTTCCCATGGTGCAGGTATCCTTGTGTCTTTCTGGTTGTATAGTTAATTAAAGACTTGTCCTTCTACAAAGCAAAGTTGTGGCTTAATTGTTCCTGGGAAATGTGCCAGGATTGTCCAGACTTTCAAAAACAAATGAACTCTCTCTCCACACCCACCATGCTGACATGGACTTGGCTGTGTCGCAGTACTTTTCCAGTCACACTGAGATTTGAAATATTCGCCCACGGACAGAATGCACACCTTTCCTTCCAGATGAAAAGGCCAATGATATTCAGATCGGCACGGATCAAGTAACTATCAGATCTGAACATGAAGTTCAATTTGAATTTCTCATCCGCAAATCCACCCTTTCAGTACCATAAAACAGAGCACACAAGTTACCACTGTTAATACAGGATGGAAATTCAAAAGACAATTGTAGTATTAAACTGTAGTTTCCTTGTTCCGCCAAAGTTTTAAACCTCAGTCTCACAATTTCTCTCTTCTGTGAACTGAAATCCAAACCAATCCCCCCACTCCTTTCCTCCACACCCAGTTCTCACACACTCTCTCTTCGAATTTAGTTTCCTAGCTCCTGATGAGAACCATCCTGCATACACAGTTTCCTGCACACTCTGGCCAAGACCCATCTGACTAAAATGAGCCAAATTAGAATTCTAATTGCAGGCCCATCCTTGTCCCTTTCCATAACAACCCTGAATCTTCACAAAAGAGTTCTGATAACTTTCTGCAAAACGCTGCACCACTGATAGTCTGATCACATGTCAGGGTAGCAAGAGAAGGGCCGTTCCCCTGGGTCCTGCTCCCAGAGGGATGAAGCTGCTAATGATAGATTAATCCCTCACACCCACAGCCTCCTTCCCAGGCACTGACCTATGCTGCACATAGTCCCACAATTGGTCAGCACTGCGCCCGTGCACTGGTCTCCCCTCCTACAGCACGTGCTCCCGATCATACAGGAGTCCGGGTGATGGACAGCAGCTGCTGCCCAATATATCAGAATCCCTACAGTATGGAAACAGGCCCTTCGGCCAAACAAGTCCATACTGACCCGCCAAACAGTAACTTACACAGACCCATGCCCCCTAACTAATGTAAATAAAACGCTGGGCAATTTAGAATGGTCAACTCACCTGCCCTGCACATCTTTGGATTGTGGGAGGAAACCTGCTCAGACACAGGGAGAATGCGCAAATTCCACACAGACAGTTGCCCGTGGCCGGAATCGAACCCGGGTACCTGGTGCTGTGAGGCAGCAGTGCTAACCACTGAGCAATCTCTATCGATGGGAGGGGGCGGGGCTGGAGGACAGGGACAATGGGATTGTGAACAGTGAATGAATGTGGAAGACACTGGGGGATGGACAGGTCAGTGAGGGACAGGATCAGTGCAGCAGCAGGAGGGGATCCTGGACAAACCGAGCAATGGGAGAGTCTGACAGGAGAGAAACTACAGGAAGGTTCTGTTTGGAGGCTCAGGCAGGGACAGCTGGGAGACTGTATGGCCTGGTGGCTTGGGCAGGTTTACTAATCAGCCTCTTCAAAGATGCTGTTACTCAACTCTGAACCTGATCCTCCTAGTCCAGAGGTAAGGACACTTACGCTATTTCCTGGTGGGCAAGGGATACAGGGACTGCCTTTCAAAAGGAACTCACCTGTGTTGGTGACATTAACAAGACTCAATACAGAGTCACTGACAAGATGCTGGCATACTTGAACTTCATCCAGAATGTTAACATCGATAACTGGGCAACGCAGACCCCAATGTACAGAGTTAAATCCTGGATACTAATAACAGCCTTTTGCATGGGAAATCATATCTCATAAATTTGACTCAGTTTTTTTGAAGTAGTAACAAAGAGGATTGCTGAGGTCAGAGCATGGACATGATCTACATGGATTTCAGTAACGTGTTTGACAAGGTTCCTCATGGAAGACTGGTCAGCAAGGTTAGATCGCATGGAGTACAGAACTGGCTCGAAGGTAGAAGGGCAGAGGGTGCTTTTCAGGCTGGAGGCCTGTGACCAGTGGAGTGTCACAAGGATCGGTGCTGGATCCACTACTTTTCGCCATTTATATCCATGATTTAGATGTGAACATAAGAGGTATTGTAAGTGAGTTTGCAGATGACACCAAAATGGGAGGGGTAGTAGACAGTGAAAAAGATTACCTCAGAGTACAAGAGGATCTGGATCAGATGGGTGAATGGGCTGAGGAGTTCAGTTTAGAAAAATGCGAGCTGCTGCATTTTGGAAAAGCAAACTTTAGCAGGACTTATACAGTTAATAGTAAGTTCCTGGGGAGTGCTGCTAAACAAAGAGTCCTTGGACTGTAGGTTCATAGTTCCTTGACAGTAGAGTAGCAAGTAGATAGGATAGTGAAGGCCACAGTGGTCTGCTTGTCTTTACTGGTCGGAGCATTGAGTATAGGGGTTGGGAGGTCATATTGCGGCTGTACAGGACATTGCAAAAGTTGCTGAATCAATATTCCATATAATTCTGTTCTCCTTCCGATCAGATGGATGTTCTTAAACTTTAAAGAGATCAGAAAAGAATTATAGCATGTTGCCAGGGTTGGATAGGCTGTTTTCCCTGGAGCGTCAGAGGCTGAATGGTGACCTGAAAGAGATTTTTAAAATCAGGGTGGGCATGGATAGGGTAAATAGACAAGATATTTGCCCGGCAGTGGGGGAGTACAGAAACAGGGGACTGGGAGGGAGGGTAGGCAGACAGGGGGTGGGTGGATCGAGAGGGGTGAGACTGAAGTGGGTGGGGAAAGAGAGGGGGGACAGAGAGGGGTGGGGACAAAAAGTGGGATGAGAGGAGGGGAACAGGCAGGGGGAACGGGCCGGTGGCAGGGGGAACAGGTCGACAGGGTAGGGGGTAGGGACAGGCCGACGGGGGGGGATGGACAGAGTGGGGGGAGACGGGGGGAAGATAAAGAGCTATTTTATAGAGCTAAAACTCAACCCTGTTCCTGTTTTCTCCTCCTCACCTTAATTCTTTCTGAAGGGCTCAGAACAACTGTATCGTTCTTGGAAAGTAGAATTTCAGGGAGATCAGGTGCTTAACGTGGCATTTTGGGACACGAACATTGAATGGAATGTGCTGATCAATAAATGTACTCTGGTTCGATTCCACTGTCTGTGTGGTGCTTGCACATTCTCCCTGTGTGTCTGCGTGGGCTTTCTCTGGGTGCTCTTAATTTCCTCCCAGAAATCCAAAGATATGCAGATTAGCTGGATGAGCTTTGGGTAATGGTAGGTTACAGAGTTAGGGTGGAATGCTGTTCCGATGGTTGCTATGGTCTCATGGGCCGAAAGGCCTGCTTCCACACTGTAGGGATTCTGTCACTGAGTATAGGGATTAGGAGGGCACGTTGTGGCTGAGTAGGGCATTGGGGAGGTCAGTTTTAGAATATTGTATTCAATTGTGGTCTCCCTGATTTCAGAAAGATGTTACCAGAATAGGACTCAACCTCTTAATGACAAGTTCCTGGGAAGTGTTGACAGACAAACAGACCGTGCAGTGTGGGTTGATAGTTCCTTGAAAGTGTGGTTGAAGGTAGACAGGTCAGTGAAGGTGGTGTGCGGTATGCTAGCTGTTATTGGGCAGTGCATTGAGGATAGGAGTTGGGAGATCATGTTTCGGTTGTACAGTTTATTGGCTCGGCCACTTTTGGAATCCCCAGACTGCTTTCAATTCCAGAATCCCTGTTACAGGAAAGTTGTTGGGAAACTTGCAAGAGTTCAGAAAAGTTTTACTAGGGTGTTGCCAGTATTGGAACATTTGAACCATAGGGAGCGGCTGAATAGGCTGAGGCTATTTCCCTGCAGCACTGGACACTTTACGTGGCTTTAATCAAACTTTATAAAATTATGAGGAGCAATGATAGGGTTACTAGTCATGGTTTCTTTTTTCCTCAGGGTAGAGGAGTCCAAACAAATGTGAATCTTTTTTCCAAGTTGGAAATGACAAATTCTAGAAGAGAGATGGGAAGTTTAAAGGATATGAAAACCGAACCAACTGAAGATGCTGTAAACCAGGAAGAGAAACAGAAGTTTCTGGAAAAGCTCAGCAGGTCTAGCAGCATCTGTGAAAAGAAATTAGAGTTAACGTATCTGAGGAAGGGTGACCAGACCCGAAACGTGAACTGAACTTTCTTCACAGATGCTGCATGACCTGCTGAGCATTTCCAACAACATCTGTGCAAGTTTAAAGGGATTGTTTGGAGTATATACCTGAGAGGAACTTTATAAAGTGCGAGTCAGACCACATCTGGAGTAATGACAGAAGTTTTGGTCCCTTTATTTAAGGAAATACATCATTCCATCAGAGGCATTTCACAGAAGATTGACTGGGATGAACCCTGGTTTGCAGGGATTATCTTTTAAGAAAAGGCTGAAGAGGTTGGGACTCTTCTCACTGGATTTGGGAAGAATGAGAGGTGGTCTCATAGTAACATGTAGGATTCTTAAGGAGCTTGACAGGGTAAACAATGGGAGGATGTTTCCCAACATGAGGGAGTCTGGAACTAGATTCTGGGTCAGTCACGGAATCATGGGTTCAGTTTTGGATTCGACAAGTTTAAGGCAACACCGACACGGGTCAGGGGTTTCAGTAGCAATGGAGCTGGGGTGAGGTGGAGACAAGCAACGTTTTAAGAGATTGTAATTCCTGGTGTTTGTGATTGTGTAGATGTCTGATCAGAAGGTCACCTTGGGGTCAGATATGAGAGCAATATTGTCAAGAGTGTGGTTCTGTCTCAGACAGTTCCCAGGGAGAGGGAGGGGCTCAGCAGTCAGGGAAAGTAATTTGTAATAGCAACTGAAGGCAATGGGTTTAACCATTGCAACGTTCCGTTGCAGGAAATTGCAGCCAATCACGTAGTGGGAGTGCGATGAGCAGTTTGGTAACTGAGTAATGGAGAGGGATGATGGGGAGGGAGAGCTGGGCATTGACAGTGTACATGTGAAACCTAACACGGTGCTTTTGGACAATGTCACCTCCTGGCAGTACGTAGGTGAGAAACAGGAGGGACCAAGGAGAGATCCTTAAGGGACACCAAATACAAGGAATTCAGAAAGGAAAGGGAGAGTCAGGATGGAGCAGGTTTTTCAAACAATGGTGGGTTCAAATATTAGTTTGTAGCAGAATGGGAGAGAAGGACATAACCAGAAAAGACAGACAGGTAGAACAAGGAACAATATCTGTGAATTGGTGAGGGGGAGTGATGAGGAGGAGGAGCAGCCCAACTCCAAAAGCACTATTCCTACATCAGTGACATCACCCAACTCCACCCTAGTCTCAGCTCATTTACTGAAACACTCGTCCATCCCTGTGTTATCTCCAGACTTCATTATCCAAACACACTCCTGGCCAGCCTCCCACATTCAACTTCCATGTAATCTCGAGAGTTATCTAAAACCCTACTGCCGAAGTGCTCACTTGTACCAAAACTTGTTGATCTATCAAAAGGCTCCTATTAACAAGCAACAATTTAAAATTCTCACCCTTGATGTAATTCCTGGCTGTGAACATCCCTGTCTCCCTGCACCACACAACCTGTGAAACCCCGACAACTCATTTTCTTTCAGACTCCCAACGATGTGTTTATTCATTGCTTCACTGCTCTGGCTGTTTCTACTGTTGCCAAGGCAACACGGTCTGGAATTCCCACCCTAACAGCCTCAGACCTGCTTCCCTCCTTCAAAGGTATTCCTGAAAACCTGCTTATTTGGCAATTCTTTTGATCACCTGACCTAATATCCCCACCTTTTGCCTTATGTCAGAAGTTCTCAATAGTATTTCCGTGGAATTATAAATATGATTAAAAAAAACAAACTGTTGATGATTTGCACACACACAGTCAACTCTTCACTGTCGCTGAGTGAATAATCTCTCACAGCTCTTACCCAAACACATTGTGGGAACACCTTCACCACACGAACTGCAGCTGTACAAGGAAGTCAAACATCACCTTCTCCACAGGCAATGGGGCTTTGGCATTGATCACTGGTATCTGTGGAGGGAGAAACACACAGTTGATATTTCAGGGAGTGCAAAATGCATTAGAGGGAGGGAAAATGGTGCAGAATTTGGGATTTTCAAATTTGTGTTTTACAATGTGCACTAAGTTCTGTAAAACCTCTCATCACATACTATGAAAATTTCCTTCTCTTCCTGGTCAATATGTCTTTCCTTTCCCCTTCCCCTTCACACATTTCCAATGCCTTGGTCACAACAAAACTGTGCTGCCAGTGAAGTTTATGACATGGTTGAGTATTGCCCCGCCCCTCATTTACTCCGATTGGTTGAAGGACCAACTAGCACCTCTAGCCCCGTTCCCCAACTCTTATTGGTCCTGCGCTGACATCAATAATCCGAGGCCCATTGTGGGCTGGAGCATGCTCAGTGCTTCCTGCTTTTGTTGTTCATCAGGTCTCAGAGAGAGAGAGAGAGAGAGAGAGAGAGAGAGGCTCATCCCTGTTTCGCCTGATGTCAGACAATAACAACAACTACCTGCATTGTATGGAGCCTTTCACATTGGCAAATCTCCTAAAATGCTTCATGAATGATGGGAACGTTGATTAAAGAGAACGATTTTTAGATACATATTTAAGGCGGACAGAGGGGTTTAGGGAAGATATTCCAAAGTTTGTGTCCTCGGCAGCTCCAATCGTGGAGTGATATAGGTGGGCAACAGCTTACAATGGAGAGTTAGTGGCTAACCATAAATTAACAACCTCATGTCATAGCCCCCTACCCCACACACCAGGCCTCGTTCTCACAGCCTGCCATTACACACGACCTATGGTTAGCCATTAACAGTCTCCATTAACAGCTAATGACCCTCCCCCAGCCAGATCGTTATCCACTCCTTTATCCAACCACTCTTCTTACTCTATCCCCACCTATCCTTTACTCCTTTTATCCTCCCCCCACAGTAACTTCTGCACATAAACTGACCTTTTTTTCTCAGTAATATCTGTTCTGTGGAAGGGACACTGAGTCTGAAACTTTAACTCTGATTTCTCTTCACAGATACTGCCAGACCTGCCGAGCTTTTCCAGAACCTCCTGGTTGTTGTTTCTGATTTACATCTTCTGCAGTTCTTTTGGTTTTAATTTCCCGGGAGTTTGTAATTCAGGTCCAACAGCCTCTGTCCCAGTCTCTGCTGTCTCTCCCAACCCCAAACAGTGACACTGCACCTGCACAGCTCATGGACATGTGTTGTCTTGCTGGCCACACCCCTCATTCAATCCCATTGGCTGCAGGACCACACAGATTCTCCTCCCATTGGTCTGGAGCTGCCGTCAATCAGCCGGGCCCCATTGTGATGAGAGTGGAGGGCTCATCCCTCTCTCTGCCCTGGGATGAGCTTCATCATTCACAGTGAATGGGACAGTATCACAGAGCACAGGGCCTGGGGGCTATTTAGCCCATTGGGGCTCTACTCTCTCCCTCTGGAGATGCTGCAAATCTGTCCCAAGTCCCCTCCCATGTGCCCATAGCCCCCCAAATCTTTCCTTAAAAAGTAAAATTCTAAGTCTGCTTCAGAATACCTGCTGAATCTGTGTCGTTCAGACTGTTCCAGATGCTCAGAACTTACTGAATAAAATAGTGTTCACATTTTCACCTTGTATTATTTGCCAAGTACTTGAAAGTAGTTACTAAAAATTGTGACAGTGTGAACAATTTCTCTCTCTGCAAATTCAAGACCTTGGAACCAAATCTGCACCAGATCGAAATCACTGCTTCACCTTCTCAGCTCCAAGGATAATTATCTGTGCTTCAGCTAGCTCTCTGCAAAAGAGAGGAATGAATCTTAATTTATTAAGATCAAAGAAACAGACCTTCAGTCCAATTCGTCCGTGCCAACAAGGAATCCTAAACTAATGGATTCCCATTTACCAGCTATTGGCCTGTATCCATCAAAACCCTTCCTATTCATGTACCCAATTGGAAGCCTTTTAGATGTTGTGATTTTATCAGCCTCCACTACTTCATCTGGTAGCCCCTCCCATACACACACCACACTCAGCTTAAAAACGTTGCCATTTAGATCCCTTTTAAATTGTTTTCCCTCTCAACTTAAACCCAGGTGCTCTAGTTTTGGACCCACCTAACCTGAGGAAATAGGACCCCGGCTGCTCACCTTATTCACACCCCTCGTGATTTTATAAATCTCCATGAAGTCACCTCTCCGCCTTTGACTGTCCAGAGAAAATAGCCCCAGCCTATTCAGCCTCTCCCTGTAGCCCAAATCCTCCAATCCTGGCAACGTTATTGTAAATCTTGTCCAAACCTTTTCAAGTTTCATAACATCCTTCCCAGAACAGAGTAATTCAAACTGAAAACAGAATTCCAGAAGTGGCTTAATCAATGTCCTGTCCAGCCACAATATGGCATCCCAGCTTCTGTATTCAATGCATTGACCAATAACGGAGAGCATTAATGGAGTCCCATTTGCCAGCGGTTCACCCTTATCCCTCTAAATCCTTCCTCTTCATGTACCCAATCAGATGCCTTTTAAATGCTGCAATTATACTAGCCTCCACCCCTTCCTCTGGCAGTTCATTCCATACTTGCAATGCCCTCAACATGAATAAGATGCCCCTTAGATCCCTTTTAAACCTTTTCCCTCTCACCTTAAGCCTGTACCCCCTAGTTCTGGACCCACCGAACTTGGGAAAAAGTCCCTGACTGCTCACCTTATCCATGCCCTTCATGATTTTATAAGATCACTTCTCAGCCTCCAACTCTCCAGGGAAAATAGTCCCAACCTATTCAGCCTTGCCCAATAAGCTCAAACCGTCCAACCCTGGCAAAATCCTTGCAAATGTTTTCTGAACCCTTTCAACTTTCTCAACTTTATTCCAAGAACAAGGAGATTTGAACTGAAAACAGAATTCCAGAAGAGCTGTAATCAGTGACCTGTCCAGCCACAATATGACATCACAACAGCTGCGTTCAATGCATTGACCAATAACGGGGAGGGTACCAAATGCTGCATTCAGTACCCCGCCTCCCTGTGACTCTACTTTCAAGGAACTAGGAACCTGCACTCCAAGGTCTCTTTGTTCAGCAATGTTCCCCAGGACTTTACCATTAAGTGTATAAGTCCTGCCCTGATTTGCCTTTCCAAAATACAACAGCTCACATTTATCTAAATTGAACTCCGTCTGCCATTCCTTGCTCCAATGGCTCATCTGATCAAGATCCTGTTGTATTCTGAACTAACTTTCTTCATTGTACACTACACCTCCAATTTTGGTGTCTTCTGTAAACCTCATATATTCACATCCAAGTCATTTATTTAAGGGCCCAATATCCATCCTTGCAGCACATTGCTGCTCACAGGCCTCCAGTCCACTTAGCAACTCTCCATCATCATCCTCTGTCTCCTACCTTCAAGGCAGTTTTGTAATGGCTTGTTCTCCCTTCATTCCATGTTATCAATCCCTGCGAACCAGGCTGCTTTGTGGAACCTTGTTGAATGTCCATATAAACAACATTCAACGCCTGGCTTAATCAATTTTCTTTGTCACTTCAAAACACTCACTCAAGTTAGTGAGACCCAATTGTGCATGTACAAAGTCACACTGACTCTCCCTGATCATTCCTTACCTTTCCAAATAGATGGATATCCTGTCCCTCAGAATCCCTTCCAACAACTTGCCTGCCACTGACTTCAGGCTCACTGTTCTCTTGTTCCATAGCCTCTCCTTACCACCTTTTAAAAATAATGGCACCTCACCTGTCACTATCAATGATACAAATACCTCAGGAGAGGCCCAACAATCAGTTCCCTAGATTTCCAGAAAGTTCCAGGATACACCTGATCAGGTTCCAGGGTTTTATCCACCTTGATGCGATTTAAGACATCCAGTACCACCTCCTCTGTAACATGGACACTTTCCAAGTTATCACTGTTTATTTCTCCAAATTCTCGAGCTTCCTTATACTTCACCAGTAAAAATGACGTGAAATATTTGCATATCTTTCGCACCCCCTGTGGTTCCATAGACAGCCTTGTTGACCTTTAAGGAGTCCTATTCTCTGGTCCAGTTAATCTTTTGTCTGTGATATATTTGTTTAATCTCTTTGGATCCTATTCCAGGACATCCCAGAAAGGCCTACTTCAAGGACCATAATTTTCCTCTGACTTGATCAACAATGCCCTCCAACACATACCCTCCACTTCCTGCACCTCCGCCTTTACCCCACCCCTCCAGCCACAAGAAAGAATATAACCCTGCGGTCTTCACCTTCTACCCCACTAATCTCCAGAAACAGCGCATTCACCTCTGTTATTTCTGCTACCTAAAGTCAGACCACACCACTAGAGGCAGATTTCCCTCCCCACCTCTATCTGTGTTCCGCAGAGACCATTCCTGCTGCGCCTTCCTTGTTCGGTCCACACCCTCCCACCAACCCACGCTCCACACCCTTGACCCTCCCTTACCGCCATGGGTAATGTAAAACATGCGGCCATACCTCCCTCTGACATCTATCCAAAACCCCAAAAGGATCTTTTCACATCAAGCAGAGATATGCCTGCACATCCCAAAACCTCATATACTGCATCGAGACACTATGGGAAATTTAACATGGTTCATCCAACTAAACTACACATCTTTAGACTGTGGGAGCAAACTGGAACACCCGAAGGAAACCCTTACAGATACTGGGGAGAATGTGCCAACTCCAACACAGACAGTCGCCCGAGGCTGGAATCAAACCCAGGTCCCTGGTGCTGAGGAAGCAGCGCTAACCACTGAGCCACAATACTGTGCGATCTTTGGTGCTGATGTGCTGCCCCACTGATACCTCAGTCACTCACCCTGCCTCATGTCCTGATGACGGAGTGAAATTATCGCTAGACACTTAATCCAGAGACCCAGATAACGTTCTGGGGACCCGGGTTTGAATCCCATCACGGCAGATTTTGGAACGTGAATTCAATAAATATCTGGGAAAAAAAAACCTAGTGACGACAAGGAATCCATTGTCAATTGTTGGAAAAACCAATGTGGTTCACTCACGACCTTTAGGGAAGGAAAAATGCCATCCTTACCTGGTCTGGTCTGCATGGAACTCCAGACCTATAGCAACGGGGTTGACTCTTATCCGCCCTCTGGGTAAACGCAGCAATAAATGCTGGCCGAGCCAGTGACTGCCTCATCCTGTGAATGAATAAAGAAAACAGGTCAGGTTTTGTTCCTTCTCTAGTAGGTACATCCTACAAACTGAATCTGAAATGTTCTCGTACACGCTGAACAAATACCTTTCCATCCAAGCCCTTAACACTACAGCACTCCGAGGCCATGTTGGTAAAGTTAAAACCACTTATCATTGTATCCATATTATTCTTACAGATAACTGAGATCTCTCGGTAAAATTGTGTCTCAATTCCCCGCTGACTATTGGGAGAGAGTCTACAATACAATCCCAGTAAGATGGTCATCCCTTTCTTATTTCTCAGTACCAACCAAATAACATGCCTGGAGGTACTCCCAGGAATATCCTCCCGAAGCCCAGCCATAATGTTATCCCTAATCAAAAACACCTCTCTCCCTGCTCTGTAGGCCCCTTTCTATCCTCGCTATAGCATCTATACCCTGGAACATTAAGCAGTTAGTCCTGTCCATCTCTGAGTGATGCTTTTGTAATTGTGGTAATATCCCAGTGCCATGTTCAAAACCATACCCTGAGCCCACCTGCCTGACCTGTCAGGTTTCTTGCACTGAAATAAATGCAGTGCAACTGGTCCGTCGCACCTCATTCTGTGACTTGCTCTTGCCTGCCTTGACAGTCTGACTGGTGAACAGTACCAGCCTCAGACTCGCCTCTTTTCTCACCATCTCTTTAGGATTACCCCGACTCCCTCACAGGTTTAATGCCTGCTGAGTGGCACTAGCAAATCTCCCTGCTCGTCAGGACCCCATGCTTTCCCCTTCCTATGCCATTGGTACCAATATACAATGTCCTCCCAATGGGTATTTTCCCTTTTGAGAATATTCTGCTCCCTCTGTGAGACATCCTTGACACTGGCACCAGGGCAGCACCACCCCATTCTGATGTCTCACTGTCAGCAGAAACGGTAGACTGTGTCCCTGACTATCACCATCGATCGTGTAGAACTGGATATACCTCACATTGTGTTAGAAGCCAGTCTCAGTACCTGTAACTTGACTGTCAGTGCGACTTTCCCGTGAAAGTCTATTACCACCTTCATTTTCCAAAACAGTATCCTTGTCTGAGATGGGGATAGCCACAGGAGACTCCTGCAGTACCGACCTACCCCTCCTAGCTTTCCTGGAGGTAACCCATCTACCTGACAGTATCTGCAGTATCCTGCATTCCTGAGACTGCCACCTATCACACCCCTCAGCTCCTGTCAATTCCTCACTGCCTTTAATCACTCATCCACCAATCCATGCGATCCAATAGGATTTGCAATCACACTTCCTGCAGGCATACTCATCAGGGTCATCGAAACTCTCCCTAATCTCCCACATCCGACAGGAACAGCACGCCACTCTACAACAGGCCATCTCTCCACCTTAACAATCTACAGACCAAGACAAAGGTACAGTCTTACTGCTCGAAAAATACTGCCCGAGAATAACTTAATGCTTACGTTTTATATCTTAAACATTTAATCAAGAGACCATAAGACATTAAAAAGAAATCCTCACCTGACTCACTATTGTAGATTTAATAAAATAAAACCGACTAAGATTGATATTTGAAGAGACTGAAACTCACTGAGCTGATCCCCGGCTCTGAGTACTTCCAAGAGTGAGGTCTCTCTGAGGACAGCTGTGAAATGTCTCTGTTTTTCTTCTCTGCCCACTCCATTTCCAGAGTGGTTTTTAACTTCACAGCAAGTCAGCTCAGAGAGGTCACTGCTTGGTTTTATTCCCTGGGGGTTGCCTTTGATGCCCAGACCAGTATTCATTGGCCACCTTTACTTGTCTTGGAGAAAGTGGTGGTTAACCGCCTCCCTGAAATGCTGCAGTCCATGTACACCACAGTGAAGTTTGGACAACAGTCCCCCTCTGGCCCCACAACCCTCCCTGTCTCTGTAATCGCCCTTCGGCTTCAGAAATTACATGTCCGTGGCATAAGATTTTTATTTGGATTCATTTTTGTTTCATAAACACCCCCCCCCCCCAAAAGTGAAATATTTCACTCCCAAACAAATTTCTGTTGATTGACCTTTTGGAGAGGCTGACACATGGACATTGCAATATTTTATCTCACATTGTACACGTAGAATGATGGAACTTTCTTTTAAACATTGCTAAAAAGGGAGGCAATGGCTTAATGGTATTCCTGCCAGATAAGTGACATGTGCAATGTTCCGAGGATTACGGACAGAATCCCAACATGGCTGATGGCAGCATCGGAATTCAATACAATCTAGAATGGAAAGGAGAATGATGACCATGAAACTATTGTTGATTGTAAGAAAACCCATCTGGTTCACTAATGTCCTGTAGGGAAGGAAACGGTCATCCTCACCTGGTCTGGCCTACATGTGACTCCAGACCCACAGCAATGTGGTTAACTCTCAACTGCCCTCAGGAAAAGTACTTTAAAAACTGTTAACAAGAACTCCGCAGGTAACACTTAAAAACTGGCTTTTCACATTGGGACCATGTGAATTTCTGAACGGCCTGAACTAAAACTGAGTTTCAGCTTCACCTTCTCCCTATCTCACATCAGTCTGTTTACACCCAACTCCAGAACACTCTCATTGAGCCAAGCAGCCCTCACAGTGCAGCCCTGTCATTTTCATTGTCTGCTCACACCTACACTGTCCTCAGCCTCCTGGACTGTTCTAATGCATCTCAATGGGAGCTCAGGGACAGCACCTCATCTTTCAATTCAGCCCTTTGTAACCCCAGAGTCAACATGGACCTCAGCAGTTTCTGAATGAACAGACAGTTGTCAGAAGCTGGAACATTCCACCTGAAAAGGTACTGGAATTTGAGTCCAAAAGGACTTTTAATGGGAAGTTGGCAGGTAATTGGAAATATGAAGTTTACAGGTTAACATCATGAAGTGGGTGATTGGGTCTAAATTTGAGAGTTCTTACAAAGAGAATTTGGATAAATCTGTGCTCCCTCTCAGGCTAATACCTCCTTCCTCAGCTGCAGGGCCCAGAACAGAGCACACACCCAAAGGATGATCCAACCATGAATTTGTACATCTTTCTGCTTAACAAAAATATTGGAGATATTTTTTCACAAACAGAACAGACAAACCTTTCTCCTTCCACAGTTAAATACCAATGATATTCAGATCCTGATGACTCCATTGACTGTAAAAACTTGATTTTGAGATCCCAGGCTCAATTATTCTGATTTAATATCCTATGAAATGAATTCACAAAACAAAACTCTCAGTCAGTGCAGGAAGAATATAAAGACATACTTTTTTCTTGGTATGTGCTTGATGTGTAAATGCCTCTCTTCAAGTTGCATGCCCCCCCTCCAAATCGTAGGAAGGGGACATGCACATACGCCTCACTGTACCTTACCCCCAATAAAAATGGCGGCCATATCCCAGGACCTTTCACCGCCTGAGGGCCGCAGCCATTTTCCCATCTGCTGCAAACGCTGGATTAAGAGTTGCTAATTCAGATTTACGAACCACGCAGTGTGTAATTAAAACTTCCCAGTCTAAAGTAACTAATTATCTCCCTGTCTCTGAGGCCAATCTTCCCTTCCCTGTTTGCGTCTCCCACATTCACCGACGGCCGAGTCACGTGGCACTGCACAGGCAGAGTTACTGGTGACGTGTCATCCCACTAGCCACGCCCCTCATTCACTCCCATTGTTTGGATGACCAGCTGGTTCCACTTGGTCCACCAGTCCCACCATTTTTTCCTATTGGTCCGAAGCTTCCACCAATCAGCTGGACCCCATTGTGAGGTCAGTGGTGGGATCCTCCCCCTGTCTGAATCAAACCTGGACTGTGTATGGATGGTGTGAATCAGGAACAACAAGCAGAAGGTGCTGGAAAAGCTCAGCAGGTCTGGCAGCATGTGGGAACAGAAATCTGTCCAGTGGCCCTTCCTCAGATCCGATGGGAGCTGGGAAAATTAGAATTCTGACAGTGTGGAAACAGACCATTCGGCCCAAAGGCTCCACAGCGTCTCTCCGAAGGGTATCCCATCCAGACCAATTCCCCTGACATATTACTGTATAGTTCTCCTGACTAATGAACCTAACCTACACATTCCTGAGCATTATGGGAAGTTTAGCTTGGCCAATTCAACCAACCTGCACATCTTTGTACTGCAGGAGATAGGGGTTAAAGAGTAAATAATAGGCAGGGACAGAACCAAAAGAGAGACCAGAACATTTGGAAAGACAAAGGAGTGGATTACGATCTGGCTGGGAGGGTGCATAGCTGTTAATGGAGGGGACAGGAACCTGTGTCTGGCAGCATCTCAGTGGAGGTGGCGGAAATGGCGACTGATGATCCACGTTCTGCTGCAAAAACAGATCCCGAGCTTCCAGCTGCCTAACACTTTAACATATGAGTCTGTTCCCAGGCCAACATCTCTGTCTTATGCTTACTGCAGTGTTCCAGTGAGGCCAGAACAGACCAAATGGCCCCGTATTTCAAGGACTGCAATTTCCCCTCCCATATGGTCAATACCATCCACTCTATCTCCTCCACTTCCCGCACCTCTGCCTTTGAAACCCACACCTCCAACTGCAACAAGGATAGAACACCCCCCGCCCCCACCCCCAGTCCTGACTTTCCACCCAGATACAACACATCATCCTCTGCCATCATTCCACCACCTACAATCAGACCCACCACCAGATTCTTAAGGGGTTTGACAGAATAAATAATAATGTGTCTGAGGGCAAACACAGAGGGGAGTCTGAAACCAGATTCTGAGTCAGTCACAGAATCAAGGGATCTGTTTCGGATTCGTCACGTTTAAGGCAACACAGACACGGTAAGGGGTTTCAGTAGCAATGGAGCTGGGGTGAAGAGGAGACAAGCAACGGTTTGGAATTCCTGGTGTTTGGGATTGTGTGGATGTCTAATCAGAAGGTCAGCTTGGGGTCAGATATAACTGCAATACTGTGAAGAGTGTAGTTCTGCTGCATAGTTCCCAGTGAGAGGGAGAGGCTCAGCATTAAGGGGAAGGAATTTGTCCGGCAACGGGTTTAACCATTACAATGTTTTATTGGAGGAAACTGCACCTAATCGAGTAGTGGGAATGTGGTAAGCAGTTTGATAACTGAATAACAGTGGAGTAGTTGGGAGGGATGATGGGGAGGGAGAGCTGGGCATCGTCAGTGTACATGTGAAACCCAACATGGCACTTTTGCACAAGGTCACCTCCTGGCAGTATGTACATGAGATACAGAAGGGACCAAGGACACCAAATGCAAGGAATTCAGAAAGGAAAGGGAGAGTGGAGATGTAGCAGGATTTAGGGAGAGAAGGACGGAACCAGAAAAGACAGAACAAGGAACAATGTCTGTGAATCGGTGAGGGGACTGATGGGGAGGAGGAGGAAAGAGAGTTGGAAAGTCTGTAGTTTAGTGAGATTAGGGTAAAGGGTCAAGGTGAGCTCTGATAAGGCTTGACAAGAGACTGGAGGAAGATGTAAGTTTAGGACAAAAACCAGGAACACGACGTGACGCAGCTTGGCTTGGCGGGCTAGTGGGAGGGAGGGAAGCAGCAGATCGGATTATCTCAGTCTTAGTGACAGAGAAACTCCATGTGCTCCTCACTCATTGTTGAAGAGAAGGATGGAGGAGACAGGATGATGGACAGTGTTTCACAAAGAAACAAAACCAGGGTTAGTGATATTTAAAGTGAGTGAACAAACCTAATGTATTTAACCTTTATCCAAAATATTAAAACAAACGACTGAAGTCCTGGTTCGAATCCCATATTGGCAGGTGGTGGAATCTGAATTCAAGAAAAAAATAACTGGAATTAGGAATCTCCTGATCTCCATAGAACCATTGTCAATGGCGAAAAACATCCTGCCAATCTGACAGTGGCCCAGCCAGCGACTCACTGTATTAATCACTGCAAAGTCTCAACAAAGGAATGAAACTGGATGGACCACTCGGCATCTAACAAGACACCATTTAATACAACCACAGAATCAGCCCTCTCAATGGTGCAACGTCCTCCAGACTAATATCTGGATTTTGGGGCCAAAATGTGCAGAGCTGTCTCACAGACCAATCAAGGAACAGCCTGACATAGTCATACTCATGAAATCAACCCCTACAGACAATGACCAGACACCACCATCACCATCCCAAGATATTGAGATTGTGGTGCTGGAAAAGCGCAACAGGTCAGGCAGCATCCGAGGAGAAGGAGAATCGACGTTTCGAGCCTAAGCCCTTCATCAGCCTGACCTGCTGAGCTTTTCCAGCACCAGACTCTTGACTCTGATCTCCAGCATCTGCAGTCTTCACTTTGTCCTGAAATCTCTGGATATGTCCGGGTCCCACCAGCAGGACAGATCAGTCAGAGGTGGTGTACAGAGAGGGAGGATTTGCCCTGGGAGTACTCAGCATTGACTCCGGAGACCAGGAAGTCTCATGGCTCCTGCTGATTACCACGTCCCGTCCTCTCTTGGCTGATGAATCACTTCTCCTTCATGTTGAACAACATTTGGAGGAAGCACTGAGGCAATAAAATGGTGTCAAATGCACTCTGGGTACAGGATTTCAATGTTCACAATTGAGACGAGCTCTGCAACAGAATTACTGACTGAGCTGGCCAGGTCCGAAAGGATATAGCTGCTCAACTGAGTCTACAGCGGGTGGTGAGGGAACCAACAAGAGGGAAAAACATACTTGATCTCATTGTTATGAATTGACCAGCGGCAGATCCATCTGGCCATGACAGTATCAGTACGAGCGAACATCACACATTCCTTTTGGAGACAAAGTCTTGCCTTAAAGTTGAGAAAAACCTCCATTGTGTTGAGTGACACTATAATCGTTCTAATTGGGACAGACTTCGAAGAGGTGTAAGATCTCAAACTGGATCTCTCTGAGGCACTGTGGGACATCAACAGCAGCAGAACTGTACTCCAGCACAATCTGTAATCTCATGGGTTTGTAAATCCTGCTCTCACCCATCACAATGGACAGGAAAGGAGGGCATGCCATGAGCAGCACCAGGCAGACCTAAAAATGAAGTGCCAACCTGGTGAAGCTACCAAACAGAACTACCTGCATATCAAACAGCATCAGCAGCAAGCAACAGAGCTAAGTGATCCTACATCCAATGGAACAGGTCTGAGCTCTGCAGTTCTGCCACACCCAGTTGTGAACGGTGATGGACAATTAAACAAATCACTGAAGGAAGCATCACAGATATCCCCACCCTTACTGATGGAGGGGCCTCATACATCCACGCACCAGATAAGATGACAGCATTTGCTGCAATCTTCAGCCAGAAGTGCAAAGTGGGATGATCCATCTTAGCCTTCTCCAGTGGTTTCTAACATCACAGATGTGAGTTTTATACCAGTTCGGTTGAGTTTGAATAACATCAGGAAACGGTTCAGTAGTGCAAAGGCTATGGGTCCTGCTAACATTCTGGCAATAACACTGATAGATTTTGTTCCAGAACTTGCCACCCACCAAGCCACGTACCGCTCCAGCACTGGCATCTATCTACAATGTGGAACATTGCCCAGGGATGTTCAACACAAAAACACAGGGCAATCCAACCCAGCCAATTTCCCTCTATCAGTCCACACTCGATCAGCAGTAAAGTGATGGAAGATGTCATCAACAGGGCTACCAAGCAGCAGCTGCTCAGGAACAGCCAGCTGAGTGACACTCATTTTAGGCTCCACCAGGGCCACTCAGCTCCCGATTGTGTTACCGCCCTGATTCACAACCTGACAACCAGCTGAATCCCAGAGGTGAGGTGAGGTTGACAGCCCAGTCCCACTCCAAGATCACTATTTCTAGCTGATTCCACCCTTGTCTCAGCTCATATACTCTCATCCACCTTGTGTTATCTCCAGACTTCATTATCCAAACATACTCCTGGCCAGCTTCCCACATTCAACCTCCCTGTAATCTCAAGAAAAACTAAATCTCTGCTGCCCAAGTAATCCCTCGTACCAAAACTTGTTGATCCATCAAAAGGCTCCTATTCATAATCAACAACATAGAGCCACAGAGACGTACAGCATGGAAACAGACCCTTCAATCCAACCCATCCATGCTGACCAGATATCCCAACCCAATCTAGTCTCACCTGCCAGCATCCGGCCCACATCCCTCAATTTAAAATTCTCACTCTTGATTTAATTCCTGGTTGTGATTATCCCTAGCTCGCTGCATCTCACACCCTTGGAGACCTCGACAACCCATTCTGTTCGAGACGCTCAATTACCTGTTAATTCATTACTTCACCTGCGTGGCTGCTTTTACAGTTGCCAAAGCAACAAGGTCTGAAATTCGCAGCTAAAACCTCACAGGTCTGCTTTCCCCCTTTAAGACATTCCTCAAAACCTGCTTATTTGGCAATGCTTTTGGTCACCTGACCTAATATCATCCTTCTCTGGCCTTATGTCTAAAGTTCCCAATAATATTTTTATGAAATTATAAGCAGGATAATAAAACTACAAACTGTTCTTGATTTGAACATTATCTTCAAATGTCTGTTGCTGTAATGAATACTCTGTAATGTCTCTTACCCAACCACATTGTGGGAGCACCTTCACCACACAAACTGCAGCTGTACAAGAAAGTCAAACATCACCCTCTCCACAGGCAGCAGGGCTTTGGCATTAATCACTGGTATCTGTGGAAGGAGAAACACAGTTGATGTTTCAGGGAGTGCAAAATGGATTACAGGGAATGAAAATGGTGCCGAATTTGATAGTTCGAAATAGAAGGAAAATGCACTTGCTTATTGGAAAAAAGAATTCTTGACTGTCAAAGATTTTCCAGAAAAAAATTAATAAGCAGCACATGGTCAGGGGCTGGGTGGCAGTGAAAAATTAACTTACAAAAATGTCTGTAAAAGTAATGGTAAAATACTAAACAGACCAAAAATACACCCATTGTTCAAGACTGAGCAAGCTAGATATTGACAAAGTGGTCATGAGGGAGCCCAGAGATGAAGCACAACAGTGCAAGCTGCTATGATCCCACAGTCATAGAGATGTAGAGCACCGACATAGACCCTTCGGTCTAACTCATCCTTGCCAACCAGGGATCCAAACCTAATCTATTCCCATTTGCCAGCACTTGGCCCATATCCCTGTAAATGCTTCCTAATCATATTATCTGTCTATTTAGATGCCTTTAACATATTTTAATTGTACTAGCCTCCCACCACTTCCTCTGGCAGCTCATTCCACCCACTGCATGAAAGAGTTGTCCTTTAGGCCCCTTTGAAATTTTATCCATTCACCCTAAAGCAATGCCCTCTACTTCTGGACACCACCACTCCAGGGAAAACACCTTGTTCATTTACTCTATTCATGCCCCTCATGATTGTATAAACCTCCATAACATCACCACTCAGCCTATAGCACTCCAGGGAAAACAGCCCCAGCCTTTTACGCCTCACCCGACAGCTCAAATCCTCCAACCCTAACAACATCCTTGTAAGTCTTTTTTGAAACCTTTCAAGTTTCACAGCACCCTTCTGATAGGAGGCAGGCCAGAACTGCACACAATATTCCAAAAGTGGCCTAATGAATGTCCTGTACAGCAACATGACCTCCCACATCCTATACTCAATGCTCGAACCAATAAAGGAAAATACACTGAACACCTTCTTAACCATCCTATCTGCCTGCAACATGACTTGCAAGGACTATAAACCTGCAGTCCAAGGTCTCTTTGTTCCACAAACCGTCTCCAGGGCCTTGCCATTCAGTGTATAAGTCCTGACCTGATTTGCTTTTCCAAAATGCAGCACCTCACATTTATCTAAATTAAACCCATATGATCAATATCTCATTGTAATCTGAGGTAACCTTCTTCATTATCCACAATACCTCCAATTTTGAATGACCTGCAAACTCATTTACGATACCAAATCATTTAAATGAATGACAAAACAAATCCAGAAATAAACATCCATTTCTGAGTTTGAATGTGCTCTGTGTAAATCCTGCCCAATGACTCTGTCCCAGAGAAAGGCTGCACATGCACCTGGCTGCACCTTGCCCCCTACAAAGCTGGTGGCTCCACACGTGTCCAGTGAATTTTTGCCCCAAATAAAGATGGCGGCGCGCACTCATGCCTGCAGCCACACTGAGGCAATTCCTTGTTTACTGAAAACACGAGACTGGGACGTTCAAATTTGTGTTTTCCGATGTGCATATTTTGTTCGTAAAACCTCTCCACTCATACAGAATCTCTCTCACCTCCTGCGGTCCCAGACAGACTTGATTTTTGCGGGTACCTATTCTCTGCCTGGTTACTTGTTTGTCCTTATCGTATTTGTACAATCATCTTCGATTCTCCTTAAACCTAATTCCTAAAGCTATCTCATGTCCCCTTTTAGCCCACCTGGTTTACCTCGAGTATACGCCTATTGCCCCTATACTCCTCTAGGGATTCACACAAACACAGCTCTCTGTACATGCCATATGCCTCCTTCATTTTCTTGACCAGGCCCTCAATTTCTTTCGACAGACAGCATTCTCTACACCTACCATCCTTGGCCTTAACAGGAATATACTGTCTGTGTACTCTTGTTGTTGCAGGCCTATGGAGGCAATGGCAGGGGAGGACAGAGAGGCAATCATTCCCAGTAATGAGGTAATGTTGGGAAAGATAACAGCCTAAAGGTAGATGGGTCTCCTGGCCCTGATGGATTGCATCCCAAGGACTAAAGGAGATGGAGGGGGGAGGGGGGAGGGGGGAGGGGGGAGGGGGGAGGGGGGAGGGGGGAGGGGGGGTCAATAACAAATAGACTCGTGATAATTCACTAAAATTTGTTGGATTCTGGGATGGTTTTGACAGACTGGAAGCTGCAAATGCAGTGCCACTGTTTTTCAAAAAGGACCCGTTAGCTTAACTTCTGTAGTGGAGAAAATGCTTGAATCTCTCAAGGAATTAGTGGTGAGATATCTGGGTAGAAATTGTCTCATTTAGCAGATACAGCATGGATTCAGGAAAGATAGGTCATGTTTAAGGATTTACTGGAATTATTTGAGGATAGGACGAGCGCGTTGGACAAGGTGGACTCGGTGGATGTGGTGTACCTGGATTTCAAGAAGGTATTCGACAAGTTGCCACACAAAAGGCTGCTGTATAAGGTAAAGATGCACAGCATTATGGGTAATGTATTATCATTGATACAGGATCGGTTAACCAACAAAAAATAAAGAATGGGGATAAACGGGTGTTTGGATTAGTGTTGGCACTACAACTGTTTGCAATTTACACAAATGTTTTGGAGTTGAGGACCAAGTGTATGGCGACAGAGTTCACATTTGATACGAAGGTGAGGTAGAGCAATGTCTGCAGAGGGCATTGTCAGTCTGCACAGGGATACAGATAGGTTATGTGAGTGGGTAAGGGTCTGGCAGATGGAGTTCAAAGTTGTGATATGTGAGGTCATCCATTTTGGTTGGATGAACAGCAAACTGGATGATGAAATGGTGAAAACATGCAGTGGCTGCTGTACAGAGGGAGCTGGGTGTCCTTGTGCATGAATCACAGGAAGTTGGTTTGCAGGTGCAGCAGGTAATTAAGGCAGTGAAGGGAATATTGTCCTTCATTGCTAGAGGGATGGTTATGCTGCAGCTGTACAGAGTGCTGGGGAGGCCACACCTGGAGTACTGTGTACAGGATTGATGTCCTTACATTAGCAAGTGTGTACTGGCACTGGAGGGAGAACAGAGGAGGTTCACTAGTTTGAGTTGGAAGTTGAGAGGGTTTGCGTATGTGGAGAGATTGAGAAAATTGGTTCTATAGTCATTGTAATTTAGAAGAATGGGAGGTTGGAGACAAAAAAATAAAATTATGAAGGGGGTAAGAAAGATGGAAGCTGGAATGTTATTTCCACTGGGGACGGTTGAAACGAGAGCATAACCTCAAAATAAGGGGGAGCAGATTTGGACTGAGTTCAGGCGGAGCTTCTTCAGCTAAAGGGTTGTGAATCTGTGGAATTCCCTGCCGAGTGCAGCATTTGATGTTATCAACTTGAATGCCTTTGAGGCAAAATGTAAATTTGTGAACAGGAAAAGAATTAAGGGTTATGGTGAGAGAGCAGGAATGTGGAGCTGAGGCCATGAAAAGATCAGCCCTGACCTTGTGGATGGCAGAGCAGGCTTGAGGGGCCAGTTGGCTAACTCCTGCTCTTATTCCTTATGTTCTTATGTTCCCACTTTCCAGCCATCCCTTTCCCTGGGAATAACCTCCCGCAAACAAATTTTGAAAGTGCTTCCCTTGTGCTGTCAAAATTGGCCTTTGTCTAATTTAGAAACCTAACTTATAGATATGGTCTATTATTTTCTGTAACTTTTTTAAAACTAGTAGAATTATCAGAGAATCCCGACAGTGGGGAATGAGACAATTCAGCCCATCACATCGACACTGACCCTCAGAGCCTCCTCACCTCCCCCTGTAACGTTCCATTTCCCAGGGCCACCCAACCAACACATCCCTGAACACTGTGGGCAATTCAGCCTGGATAATCCACCCAACCTGCACATCCCTCAACACTGTGGGCAATTCAGCCTGGATAATCCACCCAACCTCCACATCCCTCAACACTGTGGGCAATTCAGCCTGGATAATCCACCCAACTGACACATCCCTCAACACTGTGGGCAATTCAGCCTGGATAATCCACCCAACCTCCACATCCCTCAACACTGTGGGCAATTCAGCCTGGATAATCCACCCAACCGACACATCCCTGAACACTGTGGAAATTCAGCCTGGATAATCCACCCAACCGACACATCCCTGAACACTGTGGAAATTCAGCCTGGATAATCCACCCAACCTGCATATCCCTGAACACTGTGGGCAATTCAACCAGGATAATCAAACCTCCCCAGCATATCTTTGCACTGTGGGAGGAAACCAGAGCACCCAGATGAAACCCACGCAACAACCCCAATAAGGAGATCATCCCTTCCTTATTTCCCTGTTCCACCCAAATAACTTCACTGTACGTACTCCCAGGAATGTCCTCCTTAAGCACAACCATAATGCTGTCCCTAATCAAAAATGCCACTCCCCCTCCTCTTGTCCTCCTTTCTATCCTTCCTATAGCATCTATACCCGGAAACATTAAGCTGCCAGTCCTTCCCATCCCTGAGCCACGTTTCCATAATACCCATGATATCCCATAGCCATATTCAAAACCATACCCTGAGCTCATTTGCCTTCCCTGTCAGGCCTCTTGCATTGAAATAAATGCAGTGTAACTGCTAAATCCCACCTTGTTCTGTGCCTTGCCCTTGCCTGCAATGACTATTTACCTTCTGAACTGTACCCCTCAGAGATACCTCTTTTCTCACTATCTATTTGCGATCACACCCACTCCTCGCTGGTTTACTGCCTCCCGAGTAGCATTAACAAGTCTCCCTGCCTCGATATTAGACACCTTCCAAATCAGGTACAATCCATCAATTCTACTCCAGAGTTGATCACAATGATCCAAAAATGTGAATCCTTTTCCCCTGCACCAGCTCCTTAGCCACTCATTGAGCACCTCCACCTCCTCTGTAATATGGACTTTTTTTCAAGATGTCACCATTTATTTCCCCACATTCTATATCTCCCATGTACTTCTTCACAGTAAACACTGATGCAAAATACTTGTTTCCCATCTTGCCCATCACCTGCAGCTCCACACAATGGCTGCCTTGCTGATCTTTGAGGGTCTCTATTTTCTCCCTAGTTATCCTTTTGTTCCTCATGTATTTATAAAAGCCCTTTGGATTATCCTTAACCCTATTTTCCAAAGCTATCTCATGTCTCCTTTTTGCCTCCCGATTTCCCTCTTAATTATACTCCTACTGCCTTTATACTCAAAGGATTTTTAGATTGGAATAAATGCAAAATATTTCATCTTGATAAAACAAACGAAGGCGGGACGTACACTCATTAAACGTAAGGCGTTGAGTAGTGATATGCAACAAAGAGACCGAGGGCTTCACGTCTTTGAAGTTTGTGTTACATGTAGACTGGGTGGTTAAGAAGGTGTTCAAGCACACTTACCTTCATTGTTCAGACCTTTGAGTATAGGAATTAGGACGTTATATTGAGGTTGTACAGGATGTTGGGGAGGCCTCTTCTGGAATTCTAAACCCAGCTCTCGTCATGCTGTTATAGGAAGGATATCATTAAATCGGAGCAGGTTCAGAAGAGATTTACTGGAATGTTAATGGGAATGGAGGGATTGTGTTATCAGGAGAGGCTGGGACTTTTTTCACTGGAGTGTAGGAGGTTGAGGGGTGACCTTATTAAAAGGTTTATGAAATCGTGAAGAGTGTAGATAAAGGTGAATGGCCGGGAGAGAGGGCATTCATTTTGAGAAGAGATGAGAAAGATTTGAGAAAAGACATTAGGGTGTTTTAAAAAAAAATTACACGTGTGGAATGAACTTCTAGAGGAAGTGGTAGTTGTGAATACAATTACAATATTTAAAATACATTCAGATAAGTACATAAATAGGAAATATTTGGATGGATGTGGACCAAGCGGAGGCAGGTACAATTAGTTCAGTTTGGAATTATGTTCGGCATGGACTGGTTGGACCACAGGGCCTGTTTCCTTGCTGTATAACATTAGGACTCTAATTCTCACTACCTCCAAATTCCTCCATCCTCACAACTCTCCCGATCACTGTCACCTCATCCAGCCTCACAACTCTTCCTTATTGATATGATGCCTCTCCAGCCACAGAACGCTCCCTATCTCTAATCTTCTCCAGTTTCTCAAATCTCTGCTACATGTGCCTTTCTTTAATTCCAGCCTTAAGGATACCCTCATTCACTCAGATTGGTTGGAAGACAAACTGGTCCTGCCTGGTCCTCCAGTCCCACCCTCTGCCTCCTATTGGCCTGCGCTGACATCAATCATCTGAGGCCCATTGTGAGGTGAGTGGTGGTATCCTCCCTCTCTGCCCTGGGATGAGCTTCATCATTCACAGTGAATGGGGCAGTATCACAGAGCACAGGGGCTGGGGGCTATTCAGCCCATTGGGGCTATACTCCCTCCCTCTGGAGATGCTGCAAATCTGTCCCAACTCCCCTCCCATTTGCCCATAGCCCCCCAAATCTTTCCTTAAAAAGTAAAATTCCAACTCAGTTTATGAATAACTGCTGAATCTGTGTCCAGCTGCCATTCAGACTGTTCCAGATGCTCAGAATTTACTGAATAAAATAATATTCACATATTCATCCTGCATTAGTTGCCAATTACTTGAAAATAGTTATTAAAATTGTGACGTTGTTAACAATTCTTCTCTCTTTCTGTAAATTAAATACCTTGGAAACAAATCTGCACCTGGTTGAAATCATTGCTTAACCTTCTCAGCTCCAAGGATAATTATCTGTGCTTCTGCTAGCTCTCCACAAAAGAGGAACACTTCTTATTTTCATTTATTAGTGTCAGAGATGTACAGCACAGAAACAGACCTTTGGTCCAACTGGTCCATGCCAACTAGGAATCCTAAACTAATGGGGTCCGGTTTGTCAGCTATTGGTCCGTATCATTCGAAGCCCTTCCTATTCATATACCCAATCGGATGCCTTTTAAATGTTGTAATTCTGTCAGCCTCCACTACTTCATCTGGCAGCTCATTCTACACAGCTCAGCTTGAACACGTGGCCCCTTAGATCCCTTTTAAATTTTTGCCCTCTCAACTTAAGCCCATGTGCTCTTGTTTTGGACCCATCTAACCTGGGGGCAAAAGACTCTGGCTGTTCACCATATCCACGCCCCTCGTGATTTTATAAATCTCCGTAAGATCACCTCTCAGTCTTTGACTCTCCAGGGAAATTAACCCCAGCCTATTCAGCCTCTCCCTTTAACTCAAATCCTCCAACCTGGCAAAATCATTGTAAATCTTGTCTGAACTCTTTCAAGATTCACAACCCCCTTCCCACAACAGGGAATTTTGAACTTAAAACAAAATTCCTGAATGGCTTAATCAATGTCCTGTCCAGCCACAATATGACGTCCCAGCTTCTGTATTCAATGCATTGACCAATAAATATAAGTGTACCAAACGCCACCTTCACTCGCATTCCTACCTGCAACACCACTTTCAAGGAACAATGAAACTGCACACCATGGTTTCTTTGGTCAACAACACTCCCAAGGACTTTACCATTAAGTGCATACGTCCTGTCCTGATTTGCCTTTCCAAAATACAACAGCTCACATTTATCCAAGTTGAACTCCATCTGCCATTCCTTGCTCCAATGGCTCATCTGATCAACATCCTGTTGTATTCTGAACTAACCTACTTCGTTGTCCACTACACCTCCAATTTTGGTGTCTTCTGTAAACCTACCGACCATACTTCATATTCACATCCAAGTCATTTCTTTCAGGACCCTATATCCATTCCTGCAGCACACTGCTGCTCACAGGCCTCCAGCCCATAAAGCAACCCTACATCACCACCCTCTGCCGCCTACCTTCAAGCCAGTTTTGTAT
This sequence comes from Chiloscyllium punctatum, assembly GCF_047496795.1. Taxonomy (NCBI): domain Eukaryota; kingdom Metazoa; phylum Chordata; class Chondrichthyes; order Orectolobiformes; family Hemiscylliidae; genus Chiloscyllium; species Chiloscyllium punctatum. Next base: position 1,065,788 of record NW_027309825.1, read on the forward strand.
CCAAATGTCTGGTTCTCCCAACATTCAATGTTATCTAACCTTGCTAACCAGTCTGCTTTGTGTAACATTGTTCAGTGTCCATATAGACAACGTCCACAGTCTGCCTTCAAAAAAACTCAATCAAGTTAGAGAAAGAGACTTTCCCACACACAAAGCCACGTTGACTATCACTAATCATTCCTCGTCTTTGCAAATACATGTAAATCCTATCCCTCAGAATCCCTTCCAACAACTTGCCTGCCACTGATGTCAGGGTGACTGTCCTCTTGCTCCCTGGCCTTTCCTTACCACTTTTTAAAATAATGGCACACATCTTCCAGCACCTCATCTGTCACAAACGATGATATAAATATCTCAGGGAGGGGCACTGCTATCACTTTCCTAGCTTTCCACAAATTTCTGGGATACATCTTGCAACGATCCAGTACATCCTCCTCTGTAATATGGACACTTTTCTAATTATCACTATTATTTCTCCAAACTCTCTAGAACAGAATAGCCTAGTATCTCTCCCACTTCCTGTTGTTACATAGATGGCCTTCTTGATCTTTAAGGTGCCCTATTCTCTGCCTGGTTATTCTACAAATACATCAAGGATAAAAGAATCTCTTTCGATTCTCCTTAAACCATTTCCTAGAGATATGTCATGTCCCCTTTTTACTCTCCTGATTACCCTCGAGTATATTCCTGTAAAAACGTGATCCTGTAATCTCAATTCCTCTGCTTCTGGCATATCTGCTCCCAGGAGAAGCAATTCCACTCCAGGACATCCCAGAAAGGTTTCCTATTTCAAGGACCACATCTCCCTTCCACGTGATCAACAATGCCCTTCAATGCATATCCTCCACTTCCTGCACCTTCGCCTTTACACCACCCCTTCAACCACAAGAAGAATATAATCCACCGGTCCTCACTTGCCACCTCACTTATCACCAGATACAGCGCATTAACCTCTGCCATTTCTGCTACCTACAGTCAGACCCCACCTCCAGGAATATATTTCCCTCCCAGCCCTTTCTAAGTTCTGCAGAGACCATGGGATCTTTGGTGCTGATGTGCTGTCCTACGGATACCTCAGTCACTCACCCTGCCAAATGGCCTAGTGAGATTATCACTCGATGGATAATCCAGATACCCAGATAACGTTCTGGAGTCCTGGGTGGGAATCCTGCCACGGCAGATGGTGGAATGTGAATTCAATACAAATTTGGAATTAGGAATCTATGAAAGACCATGAATCCATTGTCGATTGTTGCGAAAAAAAAACCCATCAGATTCACTAATATCCTTCAGGGAATGAATCTGCCATTCTAAACAGGTCGGGCCTACATGTGACTCCAGACCCACAACAATGTGACTGCCCTTTGGGCCCAGCCAGTGACACCCTCAATCTGTGAATGAATAAAAAAGTTCAAGTCTTGTATACAACCATACTATTCTTACAGATAAGTGATGTCTTCGTAAATTTGCTTCTCAATTCCCTGCTGACTATTGGGGAAGGGGTGAGGAGAGATCAATAATACAATCCCAGTAAGGAGATCATCCCTTTCTTATTTCTCAGTTCCACCTGTATAACTTGCCTCGATATACTCCCAGGAATACCCTCTTGAAACCCAGCTGTAATGTTATACCTAATGAAAAATACCACTTCCCCTGCTCTGTTGCCCCCTTTCTATCTTTGCTATAGCATCCATACACTGGAACATTAAGGTGCTAGCCCTATCTATCCCTGAGTCATGCCTCTGTAATTGCGATAATATCCCAGTGCCATGTTCAAAACTATGCCTTGAGCTCATCTGCCTGACCTATCGGGCCTCCTGCATTGAAATAAATGCAGGGTAACTGCTCAGTCCTACCTCGTTCTCTGCCATGCCTTTGCCTGCCTTGACTGTTTGACATCTGAACTGTACCAGCCTCAGACTGAGCTCTTCCCTCACTCTCTCTCTGGGTTTACCCACATTCCTTCACTGGTTTAATGCCTCCTGAATAGCACTAGCAACTGTTCCCTTCCAGTGCCAGTACAATCCATCCTTCTGATGGAGGTCAATTCTACCCCACAAGAGATTCCAATGATCCAACAATGTGAACTCTTCTATTCCTATGTCATTGATACCAATAAACAACAGCCTCCCTTCAAAATGGTTATTCTCCCCTTTAAGAATATTCTGCTCCCTCTCTGAGACATCCTTATACAAAAATTACACATTCGAGTAATAAACCTTACACTCATCAGGTCATCATAAAAGGATTACATGACACATTGAAGGTTTGGGGAGACCTTTTGAGAGAATGCGATGATTCCAAGGAGAATTTTTATGCAGCAAATGGGATTGATCTGGAACACAATACTCACACACACAATGCGAATATCCAGATCCTGATATACTGAGTAATTCAATCAGAGTTTGGCAAAACATTAACTGAGATTACCATCTGAATGTCCACCTGTAATATCCTGTAATACAAGTTTATAAAATCTGTCACTATCAGTTCAAGTTAGAAACCCACACCATCCCCTCCTCGTGGCCCAGGATTACTGTACATATTACCCTTGAGGACATCAGCAGTTAACTCAGAGGGAAATCTGTGTGTTTCTAGGAGATTCCAACTTGAGATCTCATGTGACTGAACACAGCTGTTCTTTGACACATTGGAGAAAATGATCCAAGCGTCAGTGAGATATGGGGAACAAGAATGACTTTCTTTTCTTTCATTCCGTGCTGCCGCTCTGCCTCATCAATAAGACATGGGTGTGAAACGCTAATGCCTAACGATGGGCAACTTGTCTCCATCCTGACCAATGGGTAGGAAGATCCTCCCAATCACTCCAAAGCATATCGCTAAAAAGATGGCAACTCTGCCTGCTTCCCATTGCCCAGTGCTCCCAGTAAATGTTCGGAAGAATGGGAAGGGGGGATATCTCCTAGAAAAGGCATAACCGGAAAGATCTAAGAGGATTATGAAAAGAGAGAGATGCACAGGAGAAGGGGGCAACAAGTTGCCAGATGGGGAGTAACTTGGGAAAAATGGGAAGTTGCTCATTTTGGAGGAGATAATAAAGAACAAAGTACTATTTAAATGGTGGAAACTGTAGAAAGCTGCACCACAAAGGGACCGGGGTAATTGTTCAGGAAACACAGAAAGCTACCACACAGTTACAACAGGGAATCAGGAACGGGAATCGAATGTTTTGTTTCAAAAGTTTTCAGTATTAGAGTTTGGAGTATATACCTGAGAGTAACGTGTAGGAGTGCTGGTGAGACCACCATATCTGCAGGAATGAGAGCAGTTTTGGTCCCTTTAGATAAGGAAATGTGTCACTTTATTGGGGGCATTTCAGGGAAGATTCAATGAGATGATCCCTGGTTTGGAGGGATTATCTTTTAAATAAAGGCTGAAAAGGTTGGGACTCTACTCACTGGATTTTGGAGAAAGAGAGGTGATCTCATTGAGACAGATGGGATTCTTAAGGGGTTTGGCAGGATAAGTACAGAGGGGATGTGTCTGAAGGTAAATACTGAGAGGGGAGTCTGAAACCAGATTTTTAGTCACGGAATCAAGGGTTCTGTTTTGGATTCAAGTTTAAGGCGACACAGACGCGGGTACGGGGTTTTAGTAGCAATGGAGCTGGGGCGAGGTGGAGAAAAGCAACGTTTAAGAGATTGGAATTCCTGATGTTGTGATTGTGTGGATGTCTGATCAAAAGGTCATTTTGAGGTCAGATATAACAGCAATATTGTGAAGAGTGTCATTCTCCCTCAGAGAGTTCCCAGTGGGAGGGAGGGGCTCAGCAGAAAGGTAAAGGTAAGGCAATAAGTTTAACCGTGACAATGTTTCATTGGAGGAAACAGCAGCTAATCGAGTAGTGGGAGCGTGGTAAGCAGTTTGATAACTGAGTAACAGTGGAGTAATGGAGAGGGATGATGGGGAGGGAGAGCTGGGCATCGTCAGTGTACATGTCAAACCGAACACAGTGTTTTTGGATGATATCACCTCCTGGCACTATGTACGTGAGATACAGGAGAGACCAAGGATAGATCGTTGAGGGACACCAAATGCAAGGAATTCAGAAAGGAAAGGGAGAGTGGAGACGGAGCAGGATTTTCCAACAGCGGTGAGGTCAAATATTAGTTTTTCACAGAATGGGAGAGAAGGACACAACCAGAAAAGACCAACAGACAGAACAAGGAACAATATCGATGAATTGGCGAAGTGGAGTGATGAGGCGGCAGTGAAGGAAAGAGAGTTGGAAAGTGAGTTTAACGAGATTAGGGTAAAGGGTCAAGGTGAGCTCTGATAAGGCTTGACAAGACACTGGAGAAAGATGGAGGTTTAGGACAAAAACCAGGAACACCACGTGAGGCAGTTGGGCTCAGTGGGCTAGTGGGAGGGAGAGAAACAGCAGATCGGATTATCACAGTCTTAGTGACAGAGAAACTCCATGTGATCCTCACTCGTTGTTGGAGGGGAGAATGGAGAAGACAGGATGATGGGCAGTGTTTTACAAAGAAACAAAACCAGGGTTAGTGATATTTAAAATGAGTGAACAAACCTGATGTATTTAGGTTTTATCCAGAATATTTAAACAAACGACTGAAGTCCTGGTTCGAATCCCATCTTGGCAGATGGTGGAATCTGAATTCAAGAAAAAACAACGTATTAGGAATCTCCTGATCTCCATGAAACCATTGTCAATGGCGAAACAAATCCTGCCAACCTGAGAGCGGCCCAGCCAGCTACTCACTGTATTAATCACTGCCAAGTCTCAATACAGGAATGAAACTGGATGGACCAGTTGGCAACTAACAAGGCACCAGAAATTACAACCACAGAATCAGCCCTCTCGAAGGTGCAACGTTCTCCTCACTAAGATATGGTTTTTGGTGCCAAAATGTGGAGAGCTGTCTCACAGACTAGTCAAGGAACAGCCTGACATAGTCATACTCACGGAATCATCCCATACAGACAATGACCAGACACCACCATCACCATCCCTAGATACCGGGAGTGTGGTGCTGGAAAAGCACAACAGGTCAGGCGCATTCCGAGGAGAAGGAGAATCGACGTTTCGAGTCTAAGCCCTTCATCAGCCTGACCCGTTGTGCTTTTCCAGCACCAGACTCTTGACTCTGATCTCCAGCATCTGCAGTCTTCACTTTCTCCTGAAATCTCTGGATATGTCCCGTCCCACCGGCAGGACAGACCAGGCAGAGGTGGTGGCACAGTGGTGTACACACAGGGAGGATTTGTCCTGGGAGTACACAGCATTGGCTCCGGAGACCAGGAAGTCTCATGGCTTCTGTTGATTACCACGTCCCGTCCTCCCTTGGCTGATGAATCACTTCTGCTTCATGTTGAACAACACTTGGAGGAAGCACTGAGGCAATAAAATGGAGTCAAACTTACTCTGGGTACAGGATTTCAATGTCCACAATCGAGACTAGCTCTGCAACAGAATTACGGACTGAGCTGGCCAGGTCCGAACGGATATAGCTGCTCAACTGAGTCTACAGCGGGTGGTGAGGGAACCAACAAGAGTGTAAAACATACTTGATCTCATTGTTATAAATTGACCAGCGGCAGATGCATCTGGCCATGACAGTATCAGTGAGAGTGACCATCACACATTCCTTTTGGAGACAAAGTCTTGCCTTAAAGTTGAGAAAAACCTCCATTGCGTTGAGTGGCACTATCACCGTTCTAAATGGGACAGACTTTGAAGAGATGTAGGATCTCAAACTGGGTATCTCTGAGGCACTGTGGGACATCAACAGCAGCATAACTGTTCTCCAGCACAATCTGTAATCTCATGGGTTTGTAAATCCTGCACTTCCCATCACAATGGACAGGAAAGGAGGGCATGCCATGAGCAGCACCAGGCAGACCTAAAAATGAAGTGCCAACCTGTTGAAGCTATCAAACAGGACTATTTGCAGCTCAAACAGCATCAGCAGCAAATGATAGAACTAAGTGATCTTACATCCAATGGAACAGATCGGAGCTCTGCAGTTCTGCCACACCCAGTTGTGAACGGTGATGGATAATTAAACAACTCACTGGAGGAAGCATCACAGATATCCCCACCCTTACTGATGGAGGGGCCTCACTCATCCATGCACCAGATAAGGTGACAGCATTTGCTGCAATCTTCAGCCAGAAGTGCAAAGTGGGATGGTCCATCTTAGCCTTCTCCAGTGGTTTATAACATCACAGATGTGAGTTTTAAGCCAGTTTGATTCAGTTTGAATAACGTCAAGAAATGGTTCAGTAGTGCAAAGGCTACAGGCCCTGCAGATATTCTGGCAATAATACTGATGGCTTGTGCTCCAGAACCGGACACCCACCAAGCCAAGTACCACTCCAGCACTGGCACCTATCGACAATGTGGAACATTGCCCAGGGATGTTCAACGCAAAAACAGAGGGCAATCCAACCCAGCCAATTTCCATCTATCAGTCCACACTCGATCAGCAGTAAAGTGATGGAAGATGTCATCAACAGGGCTACCAAGCAGCAACTGCTCAGCAACAGTCAGCTGAGTGACACTCATTTTAGGCTCCACCAGGGCCACTCAGCTCCCGATTGTGTTACCGCCCTAATTCACAACCTGACAACTAACTGAATCCCAGAGGCGAGGTGAGGGTGACAGCCCAGTCCCACTCCAAGATCACTAATTCTAGCTGATTCCACCATCATCTCAGCTCATTTACGAAATCTCTCATCCATCGTGTGTTATCTCCAGACTTCATTATCCAAACACACTCAGGGCCAGCTTCCCACATTCAACCTCCCTGGAATATCAAGAAAGTCTAAATCTCTGGTTGTTGATTCATCAAAACCCTCCTAATTATAATCAACAGCATACAGCCATAGAGAGGTACTGCAAGGAAACAGACCCTTCGGTCCAACCCATTCATGCTGACCAGATACCCCAACCCAATCTAGTCTAACCTGGCCAATATCCCTCAATTTAAAATTCTCACACGTGATTTAATTCCTGACTATAATAATCCCTGCACCACACACACTTTGAGACCTCGACAACCTATTTTCTTTGAGACTCCCAACCATTTGTTAATTCATTACTTCACCTGTGTAGCTGTTTCTACAGTTGCTGAAGCAGCATGGTCTGAAATTCACAACCAAAACCTCTCAGGTCTGCTTTCCACCTTTAAGACATCCCTCAAAACCTGCTTTTTGGCAATGCGTTTGGTCACCTGACCTAATATCTCCATCTCTGGCCTTATGTCTAAAGTTCTCGAGCATTTTTGTGAAATTATAAGCATCATAATAAAAATACAAATTGTTGTTGATTTGGACATTATTTTCAAATCATCACTGTTGCTGAATGAACAATCTATAATACCACTTACCCAACCACATTGTGGGAACACCTTCACCACACAAACTGCAGCTGTACAAGAAAGTCAAACATCACCCTCTCCACAAGCAACAGGGCTTTGGCATTAATCACTGGTATCTGTGGAAGGAGAAACACAGTTGATGTTTCAGGGAGTGCAAAATGGATTAAATGGAATGAAAATGGTGCAGAATTTGATAATCAGAAATGGAAGGAAAATACACTTGCTTGTTGGAAAAAAAGAATTCTTGACTGTCAAAAATATTCAAGAAAAAAGTAATTTGATAATAGAGCAGTACATGGTCAGGGGCTGGGCAGCAGTGAAAAACTCATTTACAAAGGGTCTATAAAAGTAATAATACAGTAGTAAACAGACCAAAAATACACCCATGGTTCGAGACTCGATATTGACAAAGTGGTTATGAGGGCGCCCAGAGCTGAATCAGAGCAGGATTGGCTGCTATGATCCCAACGAGTCTGAACTAGAGAAAGGCTGCACATGCGCCTGGCTGCATCTTGCCCCCTAGAAAGATGGCGGCTCCTCACGTGTCCAGTGAATCGTTGTCCCGAATAAAGATGGCGGCGCTCACTCAGGTCTGCAGTCGCGCTGAGGCCATTCCCCATTTACTGCAAAAACGGGACTGGGACGTTCAAATGTGTTTTACGACGAACACAATTTGTTTGTAAAACTTCTCCGCTCATAGCAACACAGTTTTTCTCCCGTTGCCCTGTTTATTTCTTTCCTTACCGTATCCTTTCTCTCCATAACTTCCCGAACATTCATTACAGCGACTCTGCACTGCGCGTGAGGTTGATCACATGGTTTAGTTTAGCTCCGCCCTTTATTCACTTTGATTGGTTGGAGGACCAACATCACGCGAGGTCCTCCAGATCCGCCCACCGAGCTTTCATTGGTCCAGAGCTGACATCAATCACCCGCGGGTCACTTTGTTGGCTAGAGAATGCGCAGTGCATCCTGCCTTTGCTGATATGTTGGGTAATGTGATGGGAGAGTTTACTGAGGGTAAGAATTCCCTTTGTGTGAGCTCTGCAGTAGATTTCCTTTATTCATGGAGGGAATTGCCTTCCTACTCGTGACTGTATAGCTGTGATTGATGAATCAATACCATCTGAATCAGTACATAAACATCCCATTTTCACTGCTTTTCACAACATCTGAAATCTTTAGAACATTGTATCACACTCTTCTTTGCAAACAAAAAAACATAAAACGGAGGTTCAAGGAATCGGAACAGGAGTAGGGCACTCATTCCCTTCAGCTTGTTCCCCCATTCGATCAGATCATGGCTTGGCCAACCCAGACCTCAACACCTCTTTTATGCTTGATCCGCATAGCCCTCAACTGCTCAATATTTCAAAAGTATATCTGCCCTCTTTTAAAATAATTTGAGATAGAATCACAGATTCCCTACATTGTGGAAACAGGCCCTTCAGCCTAACAAGCCAGAACAACCCTCCGAAGAATAACCCAACCATTCCCCTCCCACATTTAACTTTCACAATTTTTTGGGCGAGAAAATTCTAGCCATTCACTGAGAAAAAAAAATTCTTTACTTTTCCGAAAATGAATGTTCCCTTATGTAATGTTCCCTGGTTTGAGACTTCACTGGTGCTAAAATATCTAGTCAACATCTACCATGTCAAGCTCCTCAGAATCTTGTTTCCATAAGATCACTCCTGCTTATCTATTCTTGATAGGTCAACCCTTTCGTCCTCAAAGCAGCTAAGTGAATCTTTCTTGAATGGTCTCCGATGTTAGTTTATTCTTTATTAAATATGGGAGCTAACATTGTATACAGTACTCCAAGTGAGGACTCAGCAACAGCCAGTGTTGTTAACCAATCCTCAGTCCATACGAATACATTACGCTGATACCATGAGCTCCTAAATTGTGCAATTAACTTTTATGTAGCACCTTATCATTTACATTTTTAAAATCCAAATACAGAACATCATTGGATTGCCCTTTATCAGCCCTGCTTGTTATCTCCTCAATGAACTGTCATAAATTTGTCAAATATAGTTTCTCTTTCACAAAACCCAGTCTACCATGTTTAATGATAAGCTTTTCTAAATATCCTGCAAATTCTTTCTTTAATATTTGACTCTGTAGATTATTTCAGTAAATTTGCTAAGTATGATTCCCCTCTCTTAAATCCATGCAGACTCTGTCCAATCCTGTCACTGTTCAGTAAGAAATTTGACTGTACTCCAATATAGTTAGTAAATGTATCTGTATTTATTTTAAACAACTGATTACTTATAAATGCTGGACCCATGCAATATCAATGAATTAATGACTCTGAATTGGGGTTATAATTTTTTTTTGTGAGTTCCTTTTCGTACTGTGTTATGCAGACAGCACCAAGTGATCACTCTTAATTGTGAGGAACTTTGAAAATAATATATTTTAAAAATGACATCCCTAAATGCTGCCTCATTAGTGTGCAAGGAGGATTTTGCATTCAATAGTTTGCAGATAAAATTGAACAGATTTTTGCTGCAATTTGGCCAGACTGCAGGTTACACCAAAGTGGCAACTGTGTTGTCAAATTCGTACTTGACACTGCCCGAGGCGATACTGATGGGACTTCACTTTGCCATTCTTGTTCACCAGCTTTATTTCCAGGTTTAATCGTATAATCATCTAGAGCTTGTAGTTTTAGACAACTTCTCTTTTAGGAACATATGTAAGTATCATACTGAAATGTTGCACTGAATGGTACCAAATCTGAAATTAGTCTCTAATCTGATAGTAACATGCTCTGACCCTTCTACATATGTATTGGCATAAGTCTATGCCAGTTATTTTTCTGAAGCCTGTGATTCCTGATGAAGGGCTTATGCCCGAATCATCAACTCTCCTGCTTCTCGGATGCTGCCTGACTTGCTGTGCTTTTCCAGCATGACACTTTTCGACTCTGAATTGGTTCCTATTGCACTTGGAGAAGATTAAACCAAGAATATTTTTTGTTGATCAAAGGAGAAAGTGATGACCATAGGAACCAATTCATGAAATTCAGATATCTCACATTTACCTTAACTGTGTGAAGTCTAAATTATTGTCAGTAATTGAAACTGTGCTGACAAACTTGTGCAGTATCAGTGCCTCAGTTGTAGAGTGTTCCCAGATATCGGGCAGCTGTAGAATTTTGTTTTGCACTCAGCTATATGTTGTTCTCACTTGTTTCTTTGTGAAAGATTACAAAATTAACTTGGATGAATGAACTTATGATTTCTTGAACCAATGTTAGGAGAATAAAATGTCAGTATTTCATGTGCTGATAAAGTAAAATAAACTGATAATCAGTAGAAAGGGTTTAAGATGGATATGGAACAAATGCTCGCAAATGGGACTAGATTAATTTTGGATATCTGGTCAGCATGGCCAAGTTGGACTGAAGGGTCTGATTTTGTGTTGTATAACTATGATTTCATGCTCTCAGTTATTCAAGAAGTTAAATACTTCGAGGAGGAAAAGGAGAATTTATGCAGAGAATGCACCTGAAATGATGATTGAGGTATATCAAACTCACATTGTTGCATGACCTTTTCCTCTGGGTTCTTCAATGAACAAACTTGTTTTATTATCTGAATAACTATGTATCATCTGATTTGTTTTGCACAAAATATTTCGTTAGGATCTGGTGAACTATTAAGAAGTGTTCATGTTTAAAATTTAGGCAGCGTGATTGTTCAGCAAGAAAAGGTTGGCGTTTTACTCCCACTGAATCATTGCTCTATAAAAGGTAACAAGCTTTTTATCTGTTCTGGGCACTGAATATATGGAAGTCAATTCTGAAGGAAAAAAATCCTCGTTTGTAATGTTCCCACATATGTGGAGTAATTGCTTCTGGTCATTCTTCAGGTTATAGAGGCTCAGAAAGAAATGAGTTGGCCAAAGTTAGGAACATCATTTGGATGGACTATGCTCATTGGGGAAACTTGCAGGATCTGTAGAAGAAACACGTGTTTCAGAGTGTATGCAATAAACCTGAACATTGTTTTTTTTTCACAGAGCTTGGGACCCAACTGGAGCAGCAATGAAGCTTGTATTGTTTCTTAAATTTCCGAGCTTGCCAAAGTATTGTCAGTAAATGCAGGTGACTTTATCAAAGCACATTTCACACTCCCCAGCGAGGAACTTGATCCCAATTCTGTCAGTCCATCCATTCCTATGGATAAGAATATTTTTAAATGTGAGCACTCCATTTAACTATTTGAATCGAATACTTCAGTGGTTACGTCCTCTTGGATTCTTAATTTCAAATTACTCAATGTGATTTTTTTTGTCCCCCCTGAATTTTCCAAGCACTGGGCAGTTCTGGAATATTGTAAAACATTTACAATAGATGCATTGACACTATTGAAGGCAACCTGACAGATTTGAATACCATTCAGGTAGTCAACAACAATACATAAGTAACTTTATGAATTGCTTACTGTACACCAACAACGCAAGCCAAGTATTAGTGAAACCACAGTTGTCTCCTGTGGATTCCCAAATCTAAACAGTGCATTCCAGATATGTTCACTATCACCATCTGGGAGCAGTCTTCCAAAGTGCTCCCAGAATTTAGAAAGTGCATACACTGCCCCCCAAAGCTAAATCTGCTCTCACAGGCTTCACTCTTATTGTATGCAATGTCATTTATTGTCCAGTTCTTTAACGTGACAAATGAGTTTACAAACAATTTATAAAATAGTTTAAATCCTGAAGAAATGTGATGTCAGCCCTTTGTAGAAGTGAATGGAAAGTGTGATGTTTGCTTGACCTTTGGCTCTATGTATCAGACTGAACTGAACTTTTAGTAAGATGTGGGATGTTTCCCACACACTTTGTTTAAAAAACAAAGATTATGCTCTGAGATTTAAATGTTCAATCAGGTGTAATAAAAATCAGTCCAAAAATTGAGTTTGACTTCAGCTCCTTGAAAGAGACATGCTCTTGGCCTTCAATTTTGTGACAGAGATTTTATTCTCTGGTAAAGGTGGCTGTGTGTAACACTGCAGGATATTGTACTGAAGTGCCTCATTGGGTGGATGAGCTTTATTACTGGTGTAACTTGGCTAATTTTGAGATGGAATATTATTGTGAGTTAAATCTTGTTTTTAAACTGAGACGTGCTTGTGTAACTCAAGTGTGGACACCACGCTCATATTTACAATTAACCTTTCACTTATTTACAAAACAGATCGGAAAAATACTAAAGTTCACTATAGAAAGCACAGTTCTGGAGAACGGCAGGTCCAGCAGCATCTCTGAGGGGAATAAAACATTGGAAGCTCCAAGTCTCATGACCATTTGTCCGTTCAGACGAAGAGTCACTGAAATTGAAATGTAACATTGTGTTTCTCTTCACCGATGCCCTCAGAACTGCTGAGTTTCTCCAACACTTTGTTTCCGAGGTTCAGATCTCCAGCATCTGCAGTTTATTGTTTTGTTATCGATCCTATGATTTGACTTGGGGAGCGAGAGGCAGCAACTGTGATCAACTAGGATAAAACTCTCCAACCATGGAAAGCAAACACATAGTTCTTTATACTTTGCAAAACATGACTGTAAATAAGAAATGCAATTAAGCTAAGTGCAAGGCGGCATACCACTGGCCTTGTCTCAAACTTGCTATTCATCCTTGAGAACTAATCTGTCAGAATTGTGTTTGCTTGCTTCCTTTGAGATCACAGTCCACAAATGTCCCAGTTCCAATTCCTGGGCCGGGCCCGGTTACCACATTGCAGTGGGGTGGGCAGCTTTGTGTCAGCCTGAAGTTTTTGTTAATAACAACATTGCAGGTTGAAGTTGACGGTTATGACGAATATTGCATCATCAAACTTGGAGGAAATCCTTCCGAATGTATTGATTAACTGGACTGAGCCTGTTTACATGCAGCCCTGTTAGTAGTGCTGTAATATTCTCAGTTAATAATCACACAACACCAAGTTATAGTCCAACAGGTTTAATTGGAAGCACACTAGCTTTCGGAGCACTGCTACTTCATCAGGTGATTGTGGAGGGCACAATTCTAAGGCATAGAATTTATAGCAAAAATTTAGTTTGATTTAACTGAAATTATTCATTGAAAAATACCTTGATTGTCTGTTGAGTCTTTCATCTGTTCGAATACCATGATAGTTTGACTTCTTTCATGTGTAAATCACAAAACCTTTTTTTTAAAAGCTGCATTCCTGACAGTGGCCCACCAAATCACTCATTGTATTAATCACTGCACAGTCTCAACAGAGGAATAAAACTGGATGGACCACATTACATCTACCAATGCACTAGAAAATACAACAACACAATCTGCCCTCTTGACACTGCAACTTCTGTCTCACTGTGGGCCAAAACAGCAGCAGAACTGTACTCCAGCCCAATCTGAAATCTCATGGCCTGGTATATTCCCCACTCAACCATTAACATTAAGCCAGGGGAATCAACCCTAGTTCAGTAGAGAGTTCCGCAGGGCATGCCAGGAGCATACCAGGCATACCTAAAAATGTGGTGCCAACCGTGAAGCTACCCAACCTGCATGCCAAACAGCACAAGCAACACCAAATAGAACTTTGTGATCCAACAACCAATGGATCAGATCTGAGCTCTGCAGTTCTGCCACACCCAGTTGTGAACGGTGATGGACAATTATACAACTCACTGCAGGAAGCATCACAGATATCCCCATCCTTACTGTTGGAGGGATCTCACACATCCATGCAACAGACAACAGCATTTGCAGCAATCTTCAGTCAGCAGTGCCAAGTGGATGAGCCTTCTACATTGATCCCTGACATCACAAACGTGAATCAACTTGGTTGAAAAATTATTTCAAATCAGATCAAGAAATGGAGAAGTAGTGTAAAGGCTGTCGGCCCTACCAACATTGTGGCAATAATACTGATGGCTGTGCTCCAGAAATTGCTGCCCACCAAGACAAGTCCAGCACTGGCACCTACTGACATTGTGGAACATTTCCCAGGGATGTTAAACACAAAAACGCAGGACAGAGCCAGCCCAGCCAATTTCCCTCCATCATTTCACACTCGCTCAGCAGTGAAGTGATGGAAGGTCTCATCAACAGTGCTGTCACGCAGCTGCTCAGCAATAACCTTCTGTGACACTCAGTTTGGGTTCTGCCAGGGCCACTCTGTTCCTGATCTTGTTACAGACTTGATTCACAAACTGACAAACAGCTGAATTCCAGAGGTGAGGTGAGGGTGATAGCCCAGTCCCACTCCAAGACCACTATTTCGACTTCAGTGATAGCACTGGACCTCACCACAGTCTCAGCTCATTTTTTGAAACACTCATTCATTCATTTTGTTGACTCTAGATTTCATTATCTAAACCCACTCCTAGCCAGCATCCCACAATCACCCTCTCTATAATATCCAGAATATTGAAAACTCAACCGCCCAAGTGCTCACTTGTACCAGAACTTGCTGATCCCTCAAAAGGCTCCCAATTATAAGCAACAACAATTTACTTTCACACACTTGATTTAATTCCTGGCTGTAATCATTCCTATCTTCCTGCACCACACACCCTTTCATATTTCAATAACTCATTTTAGTTTAGACTCCCAATGATGTGTTTATTTTTGAGTTCAGCTGTGTGACTGTTTCTCTTGATTCCAAGGCAACACGGTCTGGAATTCCCACCCTCTAAGATCTGCTTTCTTCCTTTAAGGCATTCCTGAAAAATTGCTTATTTGGCAATGGTTTTGGTCACTGGACATAATATTCTCCAGCTGTGGCCTTATGTCAAAAGTTCTCAATATTTTTGTGAAATTAAAAACATGTTGATTTGTACAGGTATATTCTACTTTTCACTATCGCTGAGTGATTAGTCTGTAATGTCTCTTACCCAACCATGTTGTGGGAGTGCCTTCACCATTCAAACTGCAGCTGTACAAGGAAGTCAAACATCACCCTCTCCACAGGCAACAGGGCTTTGGCAATGATCACTGGTATCTGTGGAAGGAGAAACACAGTTGATGTTTCAGGGAGTGCAATATGAATTATAGGGAATGAAAATGGTGCAGAATTTGACTGTCAGAAATTGAAGAAAAATCCACTCAATATTGGAAAAAAGAATTCTTGACTGTCAAAGATATTGTGGAAAAAATAACCTGATAATGGAGCAGCATACGGTCAGGAGTCGGGCAGCAGTGGACAATCCATTTACAAAAAGGTCTGTGAACGTAGTAGTAAAATACTAAAAATGCAAAAATACACTCATGTGAGACTGAGGAAGCTAGATAACGAACAAGTGGACATCAAGGAGCCCAGAGGTGAATCAGAGCAGTGTTTACTTTTATGATCCCACAGTCAGAGATGTCTTGCACAAAAACAGTCTCTTCAGTCCAACCTATCTATGCAAACCAGATATTCTAAACTATTCCCATTCGCCAGCACTTGACCGACATCCCTCTGAACCCTTCCTATTCAAATGCCTTTCAAATGTTTCAATTTTGGTTGCCCTTTCGGCTCCTTTTGAATTTTTCGATGTGCACCAAATGTTTGTAAAACCTCTCAGCCCATACCAACACCATTTCCCTCCCACTTCCTGCTGTTTATTTTTCCTTACCAACAGCTCTCCATCCACACGTCTCGCACATCCGCGCCCACCGTGAGGATGGTCACGTGGTATATTCTAGTCCCGTCCCTCATTTACTCTGATTGGTCGGAGGACCAAATGCCCCGCCAGGTCCTCCAGTTGTGCCCCTACCACTGTCTTTCCATTGGTATTCCGCTGACATCAACCACCAGGAGCCCCATTGTTGCCTGGAGCATGCGCACTGCTTCGTGGCTTTTGTTGCTGTTTATCAGTTACAAGAGTGAGACACAAAGTTAAAAATCATACAACCACCTGATGAAGAAGCTGCAAAGCGAGTGCTTCCAAATAAACCTGATGGACTATAACCTAGTGTTCTGTGAATTTTAATTTTGTCCATCCTAATCCAACACCAGCACCTGAAAGTCAAGAGTGCGGGAGGAATTCAATATATAACAACAAAAGAACTAGGAACAGGAGAAGGCCATCCTGCCTATGAGCTTGTTCTGCCATTCATTAAGATCATGGCTGATCATTTCATGGACGCAGAACCATTTACCAATGTTCTCACCATATCTCTGAATTAATTAATTATTTCTTTTTTAAAAAAGTTATCTTAGCTTTAAAAACGTTGACTGAACTAGCATCAACTACTTCCCTGGGCAGTGAATTCCATCGAGGTCAAGAAGTTCCTTCCCAATTCAGTCCTAAATTTGCTGCCTCTAATCTTGAGGTGATGCCCTCTTGTCGTGGCTTCATTTGCCAGTGGAAACACTCTCTCTACTTCTACTTTATCCACTCCATTCATTATTTTATATGTTTCCCATTCTTCTGAATTCCAATCAATATAATCCCCATCTACTCAGTCTCTGTTAAGCCAACCCCCTCAACTCTGGAATCAACCTAGTTAACCTCCTCTGCACCCCGTCTAGTGCCGGTACATCCTTGAGAAAGTAAGGAGACAAAAACTGCATGCAGTACTCCAGGTGTGGCCTCACCAGCACCCAATACAGCTGGGACATAACCTCTGCTTTTAAACACAATCCCTTCAGCAATGAAGGCCAAAATTCCATTTGCTTTCTGAATTGATTGTTGTACCTGGTGACCAACCATCATGCAGAAGGATACTCAGGTGCCCCTACATAGCAAATGATGCAACCTTTTAAAACTCAAGTAATAATCTCTTTTTTAATGTTACTCCAACCAAACAGTAGGACTTTACATTTATGAACATTCTATTCCAAATGCCAGACCATTGCCCACTCACTCAATGTATCTATGTTCCTCTGCAAAGTTTCACAGTCCTCTGCACACTTTGTTCTGCTACTCATCTTAGTGTCATATGCAAACTTTGACACCCTACATGTGGTCGCCAACTCCAAATCATCTGTATCAATTCTAAATAATCACAGTCCCAACACTGATCCCTGAGGCACACTATGAGTCACTGATTGCCAGCGAGAATAGTACTGATTTATCCCCACACTTTGCTTCCTGTTAGTCAACCAATCTTCTATCCATGCTAATACTCTACTCCTCAGGCCATGCACCTTTATATTATGCAACACCCTCTTGCACAGCACCTTGTTGAAGGCCTTTTGGAAATCCAGGTACACTGCATCCACTGGGTCTCTGTTGTCTACCTTGCTCGAAATGTCTTCATAGAATTCCAAAAGATGTGTGAAGCATGACCTGCCCTGCATGAACCCATGCTCTGTCAGTCCATGGGACAATTTCTATCAAGATTCCCTGCTATTTCTTCCTTGATAATAGGCCTAAGGAAGTTTCCCACTACAGAGAATAAGCTAACTTGTATATAATTCCCCACCTTTTGTCCACCTCCTTTTTAAAAAAGTGGCGTCACTTTTGCTGCTTTCCAATCTGCTGGGACTGCCAGAGTCCAGTGAATTCTAGAAAATTACTGCCAGTGCATTTGCTATTTCTCCTGGCATCTCCTTTAGTACCCTGGGATGCATTCCATCAGGGTCTGAAGACTTTTCTGTCATTAGCTCAATTACCTCCAACAGTCCAACACTAGCTGTTCCGTAATAATGATCATTTCCAAATCCTCACCTATCTTTGTCTCTTTGCTAATTATTGGCAAGATATTAGTGTCCTCCACTGTGATATCCCATAATTAAATGTTCCTTCTCATTTTCCAAAGGACCAACATTGACTTAAGTCACTCTTTTCTCATTTAATATAAAATTTTGCTGTCTGTCTTTATGGTCTGTGCTAGTTTATTTTTCTCATGTTCTATCTTACTTTTCTTTATAGCTCCTCTCTTGCTTTCTGTTGACCTTTAAAGTTTTCCCAGTTCTAGTTTCAGGCTGTTTTTGGCCACTTTGCATGCCTTCTCTTTCAATTTGATCGTTTTCCTTAGATACCCATCGCAGTGTATGCCTTTTCTTAAAGTCCTTCCTTTTCACTGGAATATGCCATTGTTGAGCACTTTGTAAAGTGCCTTTGAAAATATTCCACTGCTCATCAACTGTCCCACCATAAAATCTTTGTTTCCAGTCTACTTTATCCAGGTTCTCCCTCATTCTATTATAGTTTCCTGTGTTGAAGCACAGGACCCAGGTATTAGATTTTATCTTCACACTCTCCATATGTATTCTAAGTTCAACCATACAGTGATCACTTCTTTCAAGAGGATCCCTAACTCTCAGGTCATTAATTATTCCTGTCCCATTGCACAGGGCCAGATGCTGGATAGATTGCTCCCTTGTCAGTTCCATTTCATACTGTTCAAGAAAACTATCATGGATACACTTAATAAACTCAAGGCTTCTCTGACTGAGCTGGTTCGATCAATCTACATGTAGATTAAAATCACCCAGGATAATAGCCATACCATTTTTACGGGCAATAGTTATTTCTTTGTTTATTGCCCATCCCAATGTGATGTTATTATTTGGCCTGCACACTACACCTATCAGTGACTTTCTTGTTAGAATTTTGAATGCATCATTCCTGTTTCTCCAAATGTACAGCAATAACAACAACTACTTGCATTGTATGGAATCTTTTACAATGGCAAATCTCCTAAGGTGCTTCATGGATGATCAAAATGTTGATTAAAGAGAATGATTTTAAAATATATCTTAAAGGAGGATAGAGAAGGTTAGGGAGGGTACCACTCATGGAGTGATGCAGGTGGGGTGGGTTGGAAAGGGAACGTGTAAAGTGGAAATGGAGGAGCACAGGCAGTGCATAAGGTCTTAAGGACAGAGGTGGTTCCAGACTGAGTCTGTCTGTCAGAGAGTATGGCTGCCTCATGGAGTTTGAAGCACTGCAATGGGTCCATGCATATCATGTTAGTCAAGGAGAGTATAACGGTGGCTGAGAGAACTTTTGGAGAGGACTAGTCTCCTGAGGTAGTGTGGGCTGAGGTTAGAAACAGAAGAGGAGAGGTCACACTGCTTGGAGTTTTTTTATAGGCCTCCGCAGAATTCCAGGGAGGTGGGAGAGAGGATTAGCAAAATTATTCTGGATAGGAGTGAAAGTAACAGGGTGGTCATTATGGGGGACTTTAACGTCCCCAAAATTGACTGGAAATGCTATAACTCTAATACGTCGGATGGATCAGTTTTATCCAATGTGTACAGGAGGGCTTCCTGATACAGTTTGTCGAAGGGCCGACAAGAGGGGAGGCCACATTGGATCTGGTCCTTGGTAACGAACCAGACTAGGTGTTTGATTTAGTAGTCGGTGAGTACTTTGGAGAGAGTGACCATAATTCAGTTAAGTTTAGTTAAGTGATGGAAAGGAATTAGTACATGCCACAGGTCAAGGGCAATTATAATGCTATTAGGCAAGAATGAGATACACAGAATGGGGAAGCAAAATGCAGGGGATTCAGACAATGGAAATGTGGAGCTGGTTTAGGGAACAGATATTGCGTGTCCTTGATGGGTATGTCCCTGTCAGGCAGGAGGAAGTGATAAGGTAAGGGAACCGTGGTTTACTGCGGAAACTGCATCTCTTGTTACGAAGAAGAAGGAGGCTTAGGTGTTGATGAGGCAAGATGGTTCAGATGAGGCGATGGAGAATTACAGATCAGCTAAGAAGGATTTAAAGAGAGAGTTAAGAAGAGCAAAGAGACGACACAAGCGGTATTTAATAAATAGAATAAAGGAGAACCTTAAAGCTTTCTATAGGTATGTGAGGAATAAAAAGATGATTAGGGTAGGATTAGGGCCAATCACAGACAGAATGGGAAGATGAATGTTGACCCTGTGGAGATCGGAGAGATGCTAAATGAACATTTCTCATTGGTTTTCACTCAGGAAAAGGAGAATATTCTGGAGGAGGAGAATGAGGTGTGAGATATTAGACTAGAAATTATCAAGGTTAGTTATGAACAGGTATTATCAATGCTGGAAGGCGTGAAAATAGACAAGTCCCCTGGGCTGGATGGGATTTATCCGAGGATTCTCTGGGATGCTAAGGAGAAGGTAGCATAGCCTTTGGCTTGGATATTTGAGTTGTCATTGTCTGCAGATTTGGTACCAGAGTACTGGAAGATTGCAAATGTTGTGCCCTTGTTCAAGAAGGGCAGTAGAGATGACCCAGGTAATTATTGACCAGTGAGCCTTACTTCTGTTGTAGGAAAGGTTTAGGAAAGGATTATGTGAGATAAGATTTATAATCATCTGGCAAACATCAATTTGATTTCAGATAGTCAACTTGGTTTTGTCAAGGGCAGGTCATGTCTCACAAACCTCATTGAGATTTTTGAGAAGGTCACCAAGCTTGTAGATGAGGGTAGGGCATTTGACGTGGTATACATGGACAAAAGTAAAGCCTTTGACAAGGTTCCACATGGTAGACTGTTGGAGAAAATGCAGAGGCATAGAATTGAGGGTAATTTAGCAGTTTGGATGAGAAACGTGCTTTCTGAAAGAAGGCAGCGAGTGGTGGTTGCGGGAAAATATTCAGCCTGGAGTCCAGTACTAGTCATGTGCCACCAGGATCTGTTTTGGGACCACTGCAGGTATAGGTGAATGGATTAGGAAATTTGCAGACGACACTAAAGTCAGTGTAGTAGTGGACAGTGTGGAAGAATGTTACAGGTTGCAATGGGGCTTGGATAAACTGCAGAATTGGGCTGAGAGGTGGCAAATAGAGTTCAATGCAACTAAAAGTGAGGTGATGCACTTTGAGAAGAATAACAGGAAGGCTGAAGACTGGGTCAATGGAAAGATTCTTGGTAGTGTTGGTGTGCAGAGGGATCTTTGAGTCCATGTACATAGATCCCTGAAAGTTGCCACCCAGGATGATAGTGCTGTTAAGAAGGCAAACGGTGCATTAGGTTTCATTCGTGGAGGGATTGAGTTCCGAAGTTGAAATACCATACTGCAACTATACAAAACACTGGTGCAGCCACACATGGAATATTGTGTTCAGGTCTGGTGCCCATATTTCTGGTGCCCCCATTCCCCCCACTCCAGTTACAGGCTCCGCCCCCACTCTCAGCTCCACACCCACACCAGATCCCAGCTCCCAGCCCTGCTGAGTTTTCACCATCCCTCCAGACCTTCCCCTCACTGGGGACAAACGATCAGCCCTCAGCAAACGAGTCACTTTCATCCCCCTCTGTCCACACATCAATGAATTTAATACACACCGTGACGTCGAACAATTCTTCCATTGCCTCCGTCTCTGAACTTACTTTCACAGTCAGGACTCCTGCCCACCTTCCGAGGATCCCTTCGCCCATGTCCAACACACTGCATTCACCTGGACACCCTGCGCTGGCCTATTACCTGCCCTCAACCTCTTCATTTCCAACTGCCGCCGGGACATTAACCCCCTCAACCTGTCTACCCTCCCTCCCCCACTCCAACCTCTCACCCTCACAATGCGCAGCCTTCCAATCCTTCTGCTCCAATCCCACCTTCACCATTTCACCAGCAGATAAAGGGGGCGCAGTGGTAGTCTGGCGCACTAACCTTTACGCCGCTGAAGCCAAACGCCAACTCGAGGACACCGATTCTTCCTGCCCCCTCGACCATGACCCCACCCCCCCATCACCAAACCATCATCTCCCAGACCATACAGAACCTCATCACCTCAGGAGGTCTCCCACCCACAGCTTCCAATCACATAGTCCGGGAACCCCGCACTGCCCGGTTCTACCTCCTTCCTAAGGTCCACAAGCCTGACTACCCTGGCTGACCCATTGTCTCAGCATGCTCCTGCCCCACTGAACTTATCTCTACCTACCACGACACTGTCCTATCCCCCTAATCCAGGAACTCCCCACATACGTTCGAGACACCACCCACGCCCTCCACCTCCTCCAATACTTCCGTTTCCCTAGCCCCTAACGCCTCATCTTCACCATGGATATTCAATCCCTCTACACCTCCATCCACCATGACCAGGGCCTCCAAGCCCTCCGTTTTTTCCTCTCCCGACGTCCCCAACAGTACCCTTCCACCGACACTCTCATTCGTTTGGCTGAACTGGTCCTCACCGTTAACAATTTCTCCTTCGAATCCTCCCACTTCCTCCAGACCTAAGGGGTAGCCATGGGAACACGCATGGGCCCCAGCTATGCCTGTCTCTTTGTTGGCTACGTAGAACAGTTTATCTTCTGTAATTACACCGGCTCCCCTCCCCACCTCTTCCACCACTACATTGATGACCGCATTGGCGCCACCTCATCAACTTCACCAACACATTCCACACTGACCTTAAATTTACCTGGACTATCTCTGACACCACCCTCCCCTTCCTGGGCCTCTCCATCTCCATTAATGATGATAGACTTGACACTGATATTTTTTACAAACCCACCGACTCCCACAGCTACCTGGATTACACCTCTTCCCACCCTACCTCTTGCAAAAATGCCATCCCGTATTCCCAATTCCTCCGCCTCTGCCGGATCTGCTCCCAGGAGGATCAGTTCCACCACAGAACACACCAGGTGGCCTCCTTCTTTAGAGACCGCAATTTCCCTTCCCACGTGGTTAAAGATGCCCTCCAATGCATCTCGTCCACAACCCGCACCTCCGCACTCAGACCCCACCCCTCCAAACGTAACAAGGACAGAACACCCTGGTGCTCACCTTCCACCCCACTAACCTTCGCATGAACCAAATCATCCGCCGACATTTCCGCCACCTCCAAACAGACTCTAGCACCAGGGATATATTTCCCTCCCCACCCCTTTCTGACTTCCGCAAAGACCCTTCCCTCCATGACTACGTGGTCAGGTCCACGCCCCCCACAACCCACCCTCCCAACCTGGCACCTTCCCCTGCCACCACAGGAATTGCAAAACCTGTACCCACAGCTCCTCCCTCACCTCTATCCCAGGCCCTAAAGAAGCCTTCCAATTCCATCAAAGTTTTACCTGCACATCCAGTAATATCATTTATTGTATCCGTTGCTCCCGATGCGGTCTCCTCTACATTGGGGAGACTGGACACCTCCGAGCAGAGCGCTTTAGGGAACATCTCTGGGACACCTGCATCAATCAATCCCACTGCCCTGTGGCCCAACATTTCACCATTCCCTCCCACTCTGCCGAGGACATGCAGGTCCTGGCCTCCTTCACCGCCGCTCCCTCACCACCAGACGCCTGGAGGAAGAACGCCTCATCTTCCGCCTCGCAACTCTTCTACCCCAGGGCAACCTTCAATAGTTTCCTCATTTCCCCTTCCCCCACCTCATCCCAGTTCCAAACTTCCAGCTCAGCACTGTCCCAGCGACTTGTCCTGACTTGTTCTACCTGCCTATCTTCTTTTCCACCTATCCACTCCATCCTCCGACTGCTCCCGACCTATCATCTTCATCCCCTCTCCCACTCACCTATTGTACTCTATGCTATGTTCTCCCCAACCCCACCATCCTCTAGCTTATCTCTCCACGCTTCAGGCTCTCTGTCTTTATTCCTGATGAAGGGCTTGTGCCCGAAACGTCGATTTTACTGCTCCTCGGATGGTGTCTGAACGTCTGTGCTCTTCCAGCACCACTAATCCAGAATCTGTACCCCACCACATCACTTTGCCCCACAATCGTGGTATCTGGCTGTGCACAAAGAGGAGTGGCACAGTCTGTACTGGGATGCACTGGGGCCCTGAAACACATGGTAAAGACTGAAATCACCAGAGCATTGAGAGCCCCACCACATTGTTTGCATGTTCTATTGTTTTTACACTGTTCCTGCCTTCCCTTGCTTTTTAAAAAATAAATACGTTATTACACACACCTGCACAAGCTGTGAAATGAACTCAGGCCTCTCGATCCAAGATTCGGGATATTTTCACCACATCACAAGGCATCGACTGTAACTTCCCTTGTCCCTTAGCCTGCTGAGTCGCGACTATATCAACTCCGCAATTCGGAGGAAGGGGCGGAACAGGAGGACCGTGCAGTGGCCGGTCGTCTAACCAGAGTGAGTGAGGAGCGGGGCCAAAGCATTCTCGGAGAGTGAACGCTTCAGGATTGATCATTCTCACTACATAGTGGAGCATTAAGCCTCTCCCACGAATCAATGTGAGATTTTTAAGAAATAGTTGAGATGTAAATCGGATAACGTACATTAGGGAGATTTAAACAATCCTTAGATATACACATGGGTGATTTTGCAATAGTGTAGGGGGACGAGCTGAAAATAATTCATAGGTCGGCGTGAATAATTCACAGGTCGGTTTACACAACTCGAGTAAGAAACTTATTTTCAAACTCCCAGGACGATTGGTAATTTACATCCTTGGCTAGTATGGTTAAGTTGGACCAAACAATTTATTTACATATTAATCATCTCAATGACTGTAACTCGACAGAGCAATTGTTAATGACTATCATTTCACCCATGATCCTGTGCAGATATGAATATTCTCTGTAAATTCACTGATAACCTCAGACGTACGCGCAGTTTGGTTTCCATACAGAGCATGTGCAGTGTCACATTGATCAGGTCACGGAGAAAGACAGACATGGAGCTGATTTCTCCGGCAGCGGCTGCGATCAGCTTCAGAGAGCGGCGCAGAGAGGGTGTGTGGGAGCCTCTCTGGGAGAAAGGAGCGGAGAGATTTCACAACTCCTGGATCCAGGTTAAAAATAACTCGAAAAAGACCCTCTAGGCCCGGGTAAGGAAGTGGCGGTCTCTGATCAGGGAAGTGGCCCAGGGTCACGGCCGCCATTTGTTCGAGGGAAGAGGGAGCGCGGGCCTCAGGGCCGCCATCTTGAGAAGGTCAAGGTGCAGGAGGGCGGGGCTATCGGGGTCTGCAGAACAATCAGAGGAAAGGGAAGCCCCATTGTTATTGATTAATTCCACGAACACAGCTTCACTGGGCGGTCCTGCAGGAATATCCTCTCTCAGTCCTGCTGTGATGTTTCACCCAATCAGAACCAGTAGCTCTCCTCCTCTCTCAGCTCCCCTTCTGTCCTTCCTTCAGCATCTGTCCCCTGGAACATTGAGCTGCCTGTCCTGTCCCTCCCTCAGCTGTGTTTCTGTAATACCTGTGATATCCCAGACCCATCTTAGATTACTTCACTAAAGACACGAATGTACCCAATGACTTTTTCTTAACATCAGCAATTGTTTAATACTCACTTACAGGTTTTTAATTACATCGTTTTTGAAGCATTTCCTTCACATTCAATCATTTGCAATGGTGGGATTTGAACCTGTGTCCAGAGAACACTTGCTGAGTTTCTGGATAAATTGTCACCCAATAATGCCACTAGGCCATCACTTCGCCTGCTCACAGTTTATATATCCCAGTGCAACATGAATCAAAACCCTTTCTTCCTGCACAATTGTTTGATCTGGCACTCTGGTGATGTGACTTTTCCTGTGGTATCCCTCACTGTGTGGGTCTAATTGCTGCCTCTGTCAGCGTCTCTCACTCTTGCAGCAACTCCAGATCATGAGCCAAGAGAATTCTCCACTCCAGAGAGATGAGGCAGCACAGGTCAGGAATGGAGACTTGGATTTTCCAGATCTCTGTGGGCTCAGTGCCATTCTATATGTGTAACCCTCAAAGCATTAGTCTGTTTTCCCATTCTGCCTCTTTCTGTGTCTTCTACAGGTACTCATGGAGTTCCTGACTCAATAGACTTGCCAACTGCTGGTTGGGACGATGGTTGGTCAGCCAGAAAGACAAAGTCAGGGAGGTCGGGAGTCTTCAATAAATCCTGCTGCCAGGTAAGATCATTCCAGTGCACAGAGCAGAAAGTAATAAAGGGGATCTAAACATCAGCTAACAAGACATGACATAGGGAAAGTGCTGGAGGGGGAGGACAGTACACACACACCCCAGGCTCAATCACCACGCCTGCTGCAAGTTTTGTTGTAATGAGACAGCATCGGGAGTTCCCAGTTATCAGTCCAGGCCTGTGCTTTCTTCGGGAGATTCAGAACAACTGAGGGGAAAGCAGGTCTCCCACGAGAGGGTGCTAATGCTGCCTGGGATCTTTCTGTTCCCTGTTCCCTCTCCAACACTGTATCTATGGCTTATATTGAGGACCAGTGTCTTCAATCATTCTAACTCCTATAACAGTTCCTATCTCGGTCATCTCCTCCCCTCTCACCAATTATTTTACTTATTTGAAACCTCCAGTCCAGATGACCATCCGTATCACTGTAACTTGCTTCAGTCTCTACAACATGCCTTGTCTCCATCGTCTCCTCCTCCAATAACTGGAGACATCGGCTCTGTTTCTGTGCTGCATGACTCTTTGGCCGAGGTTTCCTAAATGGAATGAGTCGTGTTTGCCTGTGTTTGGCCCATATCCCTTCAAACCTTCTCCTCTCCATGTACCTGCCCGAGTGTCTTTTCCATGTTGTAATTGTACTTGTTTTTACCATTTCCTCTGGCAGTCCATTCCGTCTATGCACCATCCTCTGTGGATAATGTTGCCCCTCAGCTCCCTCTTTAAATCCTTGCTGTCTCACCTCACATTTATGCCTCCTGCTATGGACTCACCTCCCCTTGGCAATTCACCTTACTTAGACCATACATGATTTCATAAACCTTAATAAGGTCACCCCGTGGCCTCCTCTGCCCAGGAGAAATATTGACGACAATGTTACCAATATCTCCAACTCATGTACTCAATGCTCTGACCAATGAAGACAAGTGTGCCAATTGCCGCTTTCAACACCCTGTCACCCTGTGATGCCAGTCCAAGGAACAATGTAACTGCACCCCTTGATCTCTCCCTTTTCTACAACACTGTCCAGGCCCCAACCATTACCCGTGTTCGTCCTCCCTGGTTTGTCTTAACTAAATCCAACACCTGAATTAAACTCCATCTTTCATTCCTTGGCCCATTTGATTAACATCCCCTTCGATAATTATATTCCCTGCCCACTCTTCCACTAATCTTGGTATCCATAAGCATACGAACAGGGACTCCTATATTTTCACTCAAATTATTTTTGTAAGTGGCGCACAACAGTGGTCCCAGCACCAATCTTTACAGCACACTACTGGTCAGAGGCCTCCAGTCTGAACAACAACCCTCTCCCACCACTCTCTGTCTCCCACTGTCATCCCATTTTGTATCCAGTTGGCTCGCTCTCCCTGATCCCTTGTGATCTACCCTTACTAACCAATGTATCATGTTACACCCTGAACAAGGGTTTGCAGAAGCCAGAAACAATGTCTGTTGCTCTGCCTTCGTCTATCTTTTTGGACACATCTTGAGCAAACTCCAGTCAAGTTTGTGGGACATGTTTTCCCATGCACAAAGCCATGCTGGCTGTCCGTAAACAGGCCTTATCTTTCCAAATGCATGGACGGCCTACCTCTCAGAATGACCTCCAACAACTGACCT
Organism: Chiloscyllium punctatum; assembly: GCF_047496795.1. Lineage (NCBI taxonomy): Eukaryota > Metazoa > Chordata > Chondrichthyes > Orectolobiformes > Hemiscylliidae > Chiloscyllium > Chiloscyllium punctatum. The sequence continues at coordinate 1,093,528 of NW_027309825.1, forward strand.
ACCCTGATGTCTCGCTCATCAGTCAGTAGTTCCCTGGATTTCTCTTGCAGTTTTTCTTAATTGATGACACAACATTATAATCATAGTCAGAGAGTCATACTGCACTGTTCAGTTAACGCTAACCATACTCTAAAACTGATCTTGTCCCACCTGCCTGTTCCTGGATCATATCCCTTCAAACCTTTCCTATTCCTGTACTAATCCAAATGTCTTTTAAACATTGTAATTGTCCCCATGTTCACCCCTTCCTTGGGAAGTTCATTCCACACACAACCCACCCTCTGTGTAACAATGTGCCTCTCGTGTCTTTTTTTTAAAAAAATGTCTCTCCACTAAACTGAAAAATGTAGTGCCTTGTCTTGAAACTCCCCTGTCCATGGGAAAAGACAACTCCCATTAACTCTATCTATCCCCCTCATGATTTTATAAACTTCTATGAGGTCATCTCTCAACATTCAGGTTTCAGTGAAAAATACCAACCTATTCAGCCTTTCTTTATACTGAAGCCTTTCGTACCCAGCCACATCCCAGTAAATCTCCTCCCAACCCTTTCCAGCTGAATAACATCCTTCCAATAACTGGACAACCAGAACTGGACACAGTAATCCAGAAGAGGACTCACCAATGGCCTGTATAATCTCAATGCGACTTCCCAACTTCTATATCCAATGGACTGAGCAATGAAAGCAAGTGAGGCAAGCACCTTTTTAAAAACTATCTTGTCTCTCCATGTTACAAACTTTACAGAATTATGTAGTTGAACCCTGAGGTCCCTCTGTTCTACAACACTACTGAAGGTCTTGCCATTCATTGTATAAGTCCTGCCTGTATTTGTTGCACCAAATGCATTACCTCGCATTTATTCAGATTGAACTCCATCTAGTTTTTCAGCCATTCACACATTTCATCAGGATCCCTTTGTAATCTCAGAAAACCTTCTTCACTCTCCACAATGCCACCCTCCAGTCTAACAGCCCATCACATGCAGCTCTCTATGGGACAAATATATCTGTTGGAGGCCCTACAATTTCTTCACCAGCTTCCCACAATGTCTTGAGATATATTTGATCAGGTCCTGGGGATTTATCTACCTTTGTGTTTTAAAACCTCCAGCCCCTCCTTTTCTATAATGTTGGACTCATTTCAAGACATTGAGTCATAGAGATGTACAGCACGGAAACAGGCCCTTCGGACCAACTCCCGCATGACGTTTTTAGTCACATTTGCCACAGTTTTGCCAATATCCCTCTGAACCTTTGCTATTCATACACCCATCCACATGCCTTTTAAATGTATTTCTATCAGCCTCCACTATTTGCTCTGGCAGCTTATTCCATCCACTCGGCGGGAGCCAGGTGTCCTTTGGACCCCTTTGAAAAGTTTCCCTCGCCTGGGGAAATGACCTTGTCTATTGACCCTGTCGATGCCCACCATGATTTTAAACTCCTTTTATCGGTTCACTCCTCAGCCTCCCATGTTCAAGTGAAAACAGCCCCAGCCTATTCAGGCTTTTCCCTGAAGCACAAACCCTCCAACCCTGGTAACATCTTTGGTCATTTCTTCTGAACCCTTTCATGTTCCGCGACATCCTTCTGATGGCATTGAGACCAGAATTGCACACAGTATTCCAATAGTGGTCAGGCCAAACACTGTTTAGTTCCCTGAGCGCCCCAGTCTTTATCCACAGTAAGTTCCAAAGTGAAATATTTGTTTTGGATCTTGTAGTTTCACACATCGTTGCCCTCATTGATCATTAAGGAGAAAGGGTTTGTCCCGAGAACTTATTTTGCTCTTAATACACTTGTAGAGTCTCTTTGGATTCTCCTTAACTTTCACTGCCAAAGCTATCTAGTGTCCCATTTTTACATTCCTGATTTCCATCCTAAGTGTATTTCTACAGCCCCGATGCTCCCGAAGGGATTCCCTTGAGTCAGCCAGTTATATCTGACATGTGACACCTTTTTTCTTGACCACAGCCTCTAAACTCAGCCAGTGTTTCCTAATTCAGTCAGCATTGAGCTGCACACTAATAGGAACACGCTGGCCCTGAACACTCCTTTTATCTCGGTTTTAAAATATTCCTACTTACCAGACGTCCCTTTACCTGCAAATAGCCTCCCCAGATCTACTTTAAAAATTCATGTCTAATACTATCTTGCTCCATTGAATAACTTTAACTTGTGGACCAGGCCTGTCCTTTTCCATCGCGTTTTTCAAACTAATGCAATTGTGGTAACTTTCCAAAGTGCTCCCCCACTAACACCTCAGTCCCGTTCCCTCCCTTGTTTCCCAAGTGGAGGTCAGGTTTAGCCCCATTCTCCAGTTGGGCCACTTACATAATGACTGGGAGTTTTCAGAACACACTTAACAAATTCTTTCCATCCAAGTACTTAACTTAGTAGCAATCCCAGTCCAGGTTTGGAACGGTTAAGGTCCCCTATCATTACAACCCTATTATTCTAAGAGATATCTGAAATCTCCTGACATATTTGCTCCTTCATCTCCCATTGCCTATCACTGTAGTCCGACCGTAGAAAATTAATGACCAATTTTTATTTCTCAGTTCCACTAATATCGTTTAACTGGGCGATCCTACATGAATACTCCCTCGAGGTACTGCTAGGATGTTTCCCCCCAATCAAACCCACCAGCTCTCCTCCTGTTTTGCCTCCTGTTCTATCCTTCCTGTAGTATCTGTCTCCGGAACATTGAGCTGCTGGTCCTGTTGCTCCCTCAGCTGTGTTTCTGTAATATCTATGGTATCCCAATCCCATGTTCCCAACCATGCTCTGGGTTCATCTGCCTTAACTGTCTGGCCATTTGCATTGAAATAACTGCAGTTTAATCCACCAGTTTTCCCTAATTGTCTGCTATATTCTTGCCTGCCTTGTCTACTTATATTGCTCTCTTGAACATTTGTACCAGCCTCAACTTTCTTTCTGGCCTTACGACTCTTTGGGGTCACACAGCCCTGCCAGACTAGTTTAAATCCTCTCGAGCAGCTCCAGCAACGTTCCCCACCAGGATGTGGGTCCCCCTCCTGCTCCCAGTTCAGGTGTATTTCCCAGCCTGTCTACCTGTGCTGACACCTTCAGACATCCAGGGACTTGCCCACCAAGGTCCCTGTGTTCCTCAGTACTCCAGGAGGACATACCATTCATGATGTATACTGTTCGTTTATTAGACTTCCCACAGTGCATTACCTCACAGTGATCAGAAGTAAACTCCATCTGCCATTACTCTGCTCAGTTTATCATCTGATCGATATCAGACTGCAGCCTGAGTCCATCCCCCTCACTGTGGACAACACCCTCACCTTTCATGTTATCTGCAAACCTACTAATGTTACCTTCTGCTTTCACATCCGAGTGATTAATGTCCATAATGAACAGCAATGGCTCCTGCACAGATCCCTGTGGTACACCCGCTGGGCAAAGGCTTTCACTCACAAAACCAACCCTCCACCAATTGTGGAGCCAATTTACCAACTTACCTTGGATCCCATGGGATCTTCCCTTTTGGACCAGCCTTCCGTGTGGGACCTTGTCAAAGACCTTAATGAACTCCATATAAACCACATCATCTGCACTGCCCTCATCAATATCAGAGGACAGTTGTCTAGCAAATCCATACAGACAATCCCAAATGAAATTGGGGGGGTATCCGTTTTTGGTGAATACATTGTAGAGGTGTTCTTCTTCCTCTTTTTGCAGTTCTGGTGTACTGCAGTGTGTTGTGGCCCATTTGAACAGTGTCTTGATGCAACTTCTTTTGTGTGTGTTGGGGTGGTTACTTTCGTAGTTTAGGACTTGGTCTGTGTGTGTGACTTTCCTGTAAACCTTTGTGGTGAATTCTCCGTTCGGTGTTCTCTGTACCATCACGTCTAGGAATGGGAGTTGGTTGTCCTTTTCTTCCCCTCTAGTGAATCAGATTCCTGTCAGTGTGGCGTTGATGATCTGGTGTGTCTTCTCTATTTCTGTGTGTTTAATGATTACAAAGGTATCATCCACATATCTGACCCAGAGTTTGGGTTGAATTTGCGGTAAGACTGTTTGTTCTAATCTTTGCATGACCGCTTCTGCTATGAGTCCAGAGATGGGTGAGCTCATGGGTGTGCCGTTGATTTGTTCAGATATTTGGTTGTTGAATGTGAAGTGTGTTGTGAGGCACAGGTCTGGTAGTTTGAGCATGCCGTCTTTGTTGATAGGTTCACCGTCCTGTTGTCTGTTCTGTATGTCCAGCAGGTTGGCTATTGTTTCTCTGGCTAGGGTTTTGTTGATAGAGGTGAACAGTGCCGTTACATCGAATGAGACCATAGTTTCTTCCTTATCTATGTGTATATTTCTGATGATGTCCAAGAATTCCTGTGTTGACTGTACAGAGTGTCTGGATCCTCTGATCAGGTGTTTCAGTTTCTGCTGTAGTTCTTTAGCCAGTTTGTGTGATGGTGTCCCGGGTAGTGATACTATGTGTCTGAGTGGGATGGCTGGTTTGTGCACTTTAGATAGTCCATTAAATCTGGGGATGTTGTTGCTTTCAGGTTTCATTCTCTGTCGGTCAAACCTGGTTATCTGTCCGTTTTTTTGTAGGTTTCTCAGTGTGTTGTTTATCCTATTGGTGAGCTTCGGGGTGAGGTCAAACTCCACGCAATTTCATCCACAGATGCCTCAGGGAAAGACAACGGTATGAAGAGATGCCACAACCGAAAGGACTAGCCACCATATTATAAATCAAGAACATTTCTGAACTGACAGCCAGGCTACGGCGACCACTAGAACTCATAACAGCACACAAACCAACAGACACTCTCAGACAGCAACTCACCAGGATGGAGGATCTGACACCCAGCATGAGCAAAACCAATGTAGTGTACAAAATCCCATGCAAGGACTGCACAAAACACTACATAGGACAAACAGGAAGACAGCTAACGATCCGCATCCATGAACACCAACTCGCCATGAAACGACACGACCAGCTATCCTGAGTAGGCACACACGCAGATGACAAGCAACGTGAGTTTGACTGGGACAACACTACTACTATAGGACAAGCCAAACAGAGAACAGCCAGGGAATTCCTAGAGGCATGGCACTCATCCACAGATTCAATCAATAAGTACATTGACTTGGACCCAATATACCGGCCACTGCAGTGGACAGCTGGAACTGACAACCGGAAGCGGCAGCTACAAATCACTATCGTTGCCAGAGGAAACATCACAGAAACGCTTCACAGGAGGCTCCCTGAGGATGTCACCTCGACAGGGGACGAAACGTCTGCAACACAAATTCCCAACTCGGCGAACAGAACCACAACAACGAGCACCCGAGCTACAAATCTTCTCACAAACTTTGAAACCGTTTAGACTCTACAAAGCTCCATCATGAACAATCCACCATCTCTCTATTTCCTTTACCTTCTTCAGTGTCTCCAACTCTCACTGTATCTTCCAGTAACGTTCTTTAGTTACTGCAGGTCTGCCTAGCTCCCCAAATCACCTTTTTCATCCCCTACAGCTCCCTCATTCACTGTAACACCCTCTGCTCTGTCTATTCTTCCCCTTTCCGACCGTCTTCCAGGCACGACGGTGATCCTGTAAGACAGCAGTACGGAATGGGATGTTATAAATCTCAGCTGAGTCTTGATGCCTACCATTACCTGGGAGTCACAAGGGGAGAGAACCTGAGAGAGAGCAGCACAAAGCAGGAGAATATAAATCAGCAGCGAGGGTCAAGGCCGACTGGGACTTGGATTTGGAAAAAGAGCAGAGCAGGAGGCTCGAAATCAGCACCGAGTCACAGAGGGAGGGACCGTGTGAGGGAGCAACTTGGAGCAGGAGCTTGAGGATGACTCACACCTGGGAGAATATAAATCCGCACTGAGGATCGAGGCCTAGTTGTACCTGGGAGTCACAGAGTCGGTAACCCTGTGAGGGAGCAGACTGGAGTGAGAGCTGGACGATTACACGTCTGCGGAGACACATCACTGTGTGTGCACGTGTCCCTCCATTGTTCTGTGTTTGTGTGTTTGTGTTTGTGTGTGTGTGTGTGTGTGTGTCCGCTTCCCTCACTATGTGTGTGTAACTCTCCTCACTGTGTGTGTTTGTCCCTCCCTCACTGTTTGTGCGTGCGTGTCCCTCCCTCACTGTGTGTGTGTGTTTGTGTGTGTGTATGTCTGCGTGTCTCCCTCCCTCACTTTGTGTGTGTGTGTGTGCCCTCTCTCGCTTTCTGAGCATGTCGCACCCTCGCTGTGTCTGCTTGTCTCAACTTCGCTGTGTGTGTGCGTGTCCCACCCTCGCTGTTTGTGTGTGTGTCCCTCTTGCTGAGAGTGTGTGTGCCCCTCTTGCAGTGTGTGAGGGTGTCGTCCCCTCGCTTTGTATGTGTGTGTATGCATTACGCTTGCTCACTGTGTGTCTGTGTGTCCCACCCTCGCTGTGTGAGTATGAATGCATGTCCCTCTCTCACTGTGTGCATGTCGCTCTTTCTGTGTGTGTGTCCCTCATGTTGTGTGTGTGCGTGTCCCTCCCTTGTTGTGTTTGTATGTCCCTCCGTTGCTGTGTGTTTGTCCCTCCCTCGCTGTGTGTGTTTGTCCCTCCCTCGCTGTGTGTGTTTGTCCCTCCCTCGCTGTGTGTGTGTATGCCCCTCCCTCGCTGTGTGTGTGTATGTCCCTCCCTCACTGCATGTGAGCGTGTCCCCCCCTCGCTGCGTGTGAGCGTGTCCTCCCGTCGCTGCGTGTGAGCATGTCCCCCCCCTCACTGCGTTTGAGCGTCTGCCTTTGAGCGTCCCCCCCTCGCTGTGTGTGAGCGTGTCCCCCCCTCGATGTGTGTGTGCATGTTCCTATCTTGCTGCGTGTCTCAGCAAGCCTCTCACTCGCTGTGTGTGTGTGTGTGTGTCTGTGTGTGCGTGGCCCCTTCCTTCTTGTGTGTGTGTACGTGTCACCGTACACACCGTCACAGTATATGTTTGTGTGTCGCCCCTTCACTGCGTGTCCCTCACTCGTTGCTTGTGTGTGTGTCACTCCCTCGTGTTGTGCGTATGTGTCTCTCTCTTGCTGTGTGTGTGCATGTCTCACCCTCGCTCTGTGTGTGTGTGTGTGTGCGCATGCGCGCGTGCCCCTCCCTCGTTTTGTGCACGTGTCCCCCTCGTGCTGGGAGAATGTGTCTCCCTCTTAATGTGTATGAGAGTGTCACTCCCTCACTGTGTGTCCCTCCCTCGCTGTGTGTCTGCATGTATCCCCTTAACTGTGTGTACGTGTGCGTGTCCCTCTCTCGCTTTGTGTGTGTATGTTCCTCTTGTGTGTGCGCGTGTCACTCCCCCGCTCTGTGTGTGTGTCCCTCCCTCACTGTGTGAGTGCATATACCCCCTTGCTGTGTGTGCATGTGTTCCTCCCTCGCCGTGTCTGTGCGTGTCCCCTCTCCCTGTGTGTGCGGGCTTCTTGTCAATTTCTGTGCACATGCCCTGCCCCTCGCCATGTGTGTGCTTGTCCCTCCTTCCCCGTGTGTGTGTCCCTCCCCCATGCTATGGGTGTGCATGTCCTTCCCTTCCTTGCTCTGTGTTTGTGTGTGTGTGTGTGTGTGTCCCTCCCTCGCTGTGTGTGTGTCCCTCCCTCTCTTTGTGTGTGTGCATCTCTCCATCGCTGTGTGTGTGCGTCCCTCTGTCGCTGTGTGCGCGTATCCCTCCCTCGCTGTGCGTGTGCATGTCCCTCCCTTGCTGTGTGTGTGAAAGTGTGTCACCCTCCCTTGCTGTGAATGTGTGTCCCCCTCCTCGCTGTGTGTGTGTGTGTGTGTGTGTGTGTCCCACTTCACTGTGAGTGTGTGCGCGCGTCCCTCCCTTGCTAGGTATGTGCGTGTCCCTCCCTCGCTGTGTATGTGTGAGTTTCCCCTCCTTGCTCTGTGTATGTGTGTGTGTGTGTCCCTCTTGGTGTGCATGGCCCTCCCTCGCTGTGTGTGTGTGTCCCTCCCTCGCCGTGTGTGTGCATGTCCCTCCCTCCCCGTGTGTGTGTGCATGTCCCTCCCTCGCCGTGTGTGTGCGTGCCCCTCCCTCGCCGTGTGTGTGCGTGTCCCTCCCTCCCCGTGTGTGTGTGCGTGTCCCTCCCTCCCCGTGTGTGTGCGTGTCCCTCCCTCCCCGTGTGTGTGCGTGCCCCTCCCTCCCCGTGTGTGTGCGTGCCCCTCCCTCCCCGTGTGTGTGCGTGCCCCTCCCTCCCCGTGTGTGTGCGTGCCCCACCCTCCCCGTGTGTGTGCGTGCCCCTCCCTCCCCGTGTGTGTGCGTGCCCCTCCCTCCCCGTGTGTGTGCGTGCCCCTCCCTCCCCGTGTGTGTGCGTGCCCCTCCCTCCCCGTGTGTGTGCGTGCCCCTCCCTCCCCGTGTGTGTGCGTGCCCCTCCCTCCCCGTGTGTGTGCGTGCCCCTCCCTCCCCGTGTGTGTGCGTGCCCCTCCCTCCCCGTGTGTGTGCGTGCCCCTCCCTCCCCGTGTGTGTGCGTGCCCCTCCCTCCCCGTGTGTGTGCGTGCCCCTCCCTCCCCGTGTGTGTGCGTGCCCCTCCCTCGCCGTGTGTGTGCGTGCCCCTCCCTCGCCGTGTGTGTGCGTGCCCCTCCCTCGCCGTGTGTGTGCGTGCCCCTCCCTCGCCGTGTGTGTGCGTGCCCCTCCCTCGCCGTGTGTGTGCGTGCCCCTCCCTCGCCGTGTGTGTGCGTGCCCCTCCCTCGCCGTGTGTGTGCGTGCCCCTCCCTCGCCGTGTGTGCGTGCCCCTCCCTCGCCGTGTGTGTGCGTGCCCCACCCTCGCCGTGTGTGTGCGTGCCCCTCCCTCGCCGTGTGTGCGTGCCCCTCCCTCGCCGTGTGTGTGCGTGCCCCACCCTCGCCGTGTGTGTGCGTGCCCCACCCTCGCCGTGTGTGTGCGTGCCCCACCCTCGCCGTGTGTGTGCGTGCCCCACCCTCGCCGTGTGTGTGCGTGCCCCACCCTCGCCGTGTGTGTGCGTGCCCCACCCTCGCCGTGTGTGTGCGTGCCCCACCCTCGCCGTGTGTGTGCGTGCCCCACCCTCGCCGTGTGTGTGCGTGCCCCTCCCTCGCCGTGTGTGTGCGTGCCCCTCCCTCGCCGTGTGTGTACGTGCCCCCCCCTCGCCGTGTGTGTGCGCGCGCCCCCCCCGCCGTGTGTGTGAACCTCCCTCACTGTGTGTGCGCATGTCCCTCCCTTGCTCTGTGTGTGTGTGTGTGTGTGTGTGTGTGTGTCCATCCTTTGCTCTTTGTGTATATCCCCCTCACTGTGTGTGCATGCCCCTCCCTCGCTGTGTGTCTGCTTGGGCCTTCCTCGCCGCATGTGTGTGCGTGTCCCTCCCTCACTGTGTGTGTGTGTCCCTCCCTCACTCTGTGTGGGTGTGTGTGTGTGTGTCCCTCCCTCACTGTGTGTGTGTGTGTCCCTCCCTCACTGTGTGTGTGTGTGTCCCTCCCTCACTGTGTGTGGGTGTGTGTGTGTGTCCCTCCCTCACTGTGTGTGTGTGTCCCTCCCTCGCTGTGTGTGTGTCCCTCCCTCGCTATGTCTGTACGTGTGTGTCCCTCCCTTACTGTGTGTGTGTCCCTCCCTCACTGTGTGTGTCCCTCCCTCACTGTGTGTGTGTGTGCGTGTGTGTGTCCCTCTGGCTGTGTGTATGTGTCCCTCCCTCACTGTGCGTGTGTGTCACTCCTGCACTGTGTGTGTGTGAGTGTCCCTCCCTCGCTGTGTGTGCGTGTCCCGCCCTCGCTATGTGTGTGTGTGTGTGTCCCTCCCTCACTGTACTTGTGTGTGTCCTTCCCTCGCTGTGTGTGTGTCCCTCCCTCGCTGTCTGTATGCGTTTCCCCCCCTCATTGTGTACATGCGTGTACCCCTCTCGCTGAGTGTGCGCGTGTCCCCCTCCCTCGCTGTGTGTGTCCCTCCCTTGCTGTTTGCGTGTCCCTCCCTCACTGTGCGTGTATGTCCCTCCCTCGCTGTGCCTGTACATGTCCCTCCCTCACTGTCTGTATGCGTTTCCCTCCCTCACTGTGTACGTGCGTGCCCCCCTCCCTCGCTGTGTGTGTCCTTCCCTTGTTGTGCGCATAGCACTCTGGTGATATCACTCAGTCTCTCTCCATGTGGTATCCCTCACTGTGTGGGTCTAATTGCTGCCTCTGTCAATGTCTCTCACACTAGCAGCGACTCCAGACTCCAGGCCAGGGATGGAGACTGGGATTTTCCAGATCTCTGTGGGACTTAGTGCCATTCTCCATGTGTAACCCTCACTGCACCAAGTACCTTTCTTGGGTGGATGATGGGGAGTTTCCAACTACAGAGTTCAATAATAAGTTTTTTAAAGAACTATATTGTGGCGCTCGGCTCTTCGTAGTCTGTCTTTAGGAAGAAGGGTCTGTTGACTCAGATACCTCCACTTCAGTTCGACAACCGGGTCATTGGGTCCTGATCAAGACCTGGAAAGATACTAAACTCCACGCGAGCTGGGAGGAACCATTCCTAATTCTCCTGATTACTGGGACAGCTATCATAACTGCTGAGAAAGGGTGGAATCATCACACTCGCGTCAAACGTCCTGTGAACGCCCCATTGGCGGAGTGGCACGCTCATCCTACAGACAACCCTCTGAAAGTTAAGCTGAGAAAGAGGGAATGAACTAAGATAAAAGACTCTTTTAATGTTTGATGATATATATTGTATTGATTGGAAGAGTTGCGTGGACTCACCTCTCCCTGGCCCCTAAAAGATTAAGATAGGGTGATAGGCAGAGTTCAGAGATGGGTGGGTACTGATATAGTATTATAACGTTATTAGTACTAACTGATCAAGGAAATGGGAAAAATCACTTTACTACACTATGCCAAAATTATGCCAAACATGAGAGACTTGCCAACTGTCGGGTCTGTGCAGAAATACCACACCATGATGAATCTGGAACCCCCACTTCGGTAATACCGCTCACTAAAGAGGAAGTATACGATGTACAACAATTTGACTCGGGCTCAAATAGTCCAAAGTGGGAATATGAAAGGAGTACGTGTAAGTTTGCAGGATGGTTCCCAAGACCAGCCCTGAAAACTCGAGGTGTTATCAATAGCCTCAGAATTTCTCCACTAAAGGAGCAGTGAATAAGCGTTGCCTCAAAACAAGAAAGGCTGGAGTGGTTGATGATCCCTTGCTTATATAGTCCCTCACCTCTGAATAGAAAAAACATGAGCCCAACCCGAGGAATGTGGGGGTGGGGGTGGGGGCGGTGGGGGTAAGACGTAAGACCCAAGAGGTCCCTGAAGGAGAGCGTCAGCTGTGGACACTACTCCCAAGCTTAGGCACTACAAGGGCAGGGCTGGAAATACAGAAACTGGCGGCTGCCCTTGAAAATTTAATTAATGAAACCGCCAGTAAAATGGGAGAAACTCAATCCCAGATATCGGCCATAACCAACGAAATGATCGCAACATGTCTAACAGCTTTATAGAATCGAATGGCTTTAGACTATCTCTTGGCCGAAAAAGGGGGAACCTGTGCGCTGATTGGTAAGGAATGCTGCACCTTCATCCCAGACATCTCTTCCATAGTGGAAGATAAGGCAGAAATAGTAAAGAAAAAGATAAGCAAGAAAAGATAAATTGCGGATGAATCCAAAAAGGTGAAAGATGGGAATGGAGTGACTGGACACTGACCGGTTGGGGAAAATGGTTAGCTAATTTAGGCATTCATGTATTAATAATAATTGTAGGTTTACTGATAGGATTTAACGTGTTAAAATGGATAATGACTAAGCTGGTAATGTCTTTGGGAGGACAACAATCAATGATGGTAATGACTATAGCTCAAGCGCAAGTAAGAGAGTGTGGTAGATTACTCCTAGAGTTTGAGAAAAAAAACAGACTTAGAAGGGCAGAAATGACAAGATTGTGAACCTGTACATCCTAGGGTTAAAAGAGAGCAGAAAATAAAAATTGCAAAAACAACAAATGGTAAAAGAAAAGAAATGGGAGAGTTGTTAAAAAGGGGGAAATGTATTGTTTTTGCTGATATAGATAAAGCAATCAGAAAAGAGGTAAGGTTGGTATTTAGGGAAGAGTATCTCTACTTTTCAGTGTATAATTGTGGTTAATTAAATACTAACTTTGATGTGTAATTGTTATAGTAAATAAGTTCTTTTTAAAAATTAAATAACTTATTTTTAAAAATTATGTTTTCAGCAAAAAGCTGAGATAACCGGAATGCTTGGGCTATACAAAATGATACAAGTTAATGAAATATCCGAGGATGGAATGTACCAACAGAATTAATACAAAATGTTAAATCAGATCATGATGTACCTCTGGACAATGGATAAGTGAAAAAGGAACATCAAGACACAAGTTTAGCCTTGTGTCAGCACTTGCAGAGGGAAGGTTTGCCAACTTGGAGAGAAGGGGGCAATAAGCGTGGAGCATAGCTAGGGCTGGGGCAGAAATTAATAAGAAAGATTGGGTAATATAGGAGTCTGGAGAGATGACCTCACGCAACTCAAAGGTATAACTGTTGTAGTAATTCGAATTTTTTTCACTTCAATTGCTCTTTGCAATTGGGTCCTTTCTTGCAAGATTTTAGAATAAATTGTCTTGTTTCCAGTTTTGGTGGTCTCGTCCAAACTTTATTGATTTTGTTTCTAACACGATCTAGATGGTTTAGAGAGCTAGCTGGGCAACAGGAGACAGAGAGCAGTAATGGAAGGGAGTTTCTCAAAATGGACAACTGTTCTGTGTGGTGTTTCACAGGGATCCGTGCTGGGACCACGGTTTGTTGTGATGTACTTACATGATCTGAAGGAGGGTATAGGTGGTCTGAGTAGCAAGTTTGCAGATGACACTAAGATTGGTAGAGTAGCAGAAAATTGAAGGGACTGTCAGAGAACACAGCTGAATGTAGATAGATTGGAGAGTTGGGTGGAGAAATGGCAGATGTGAAGTGATGCATTTTGGAAGATCCAAATCGAGAACGAATTATACAGTAACTGGAAAAAGCCCTGGGGAAAATTGATGTGCAGAGAGATTGGGGTGTTCAGATCCATTGTTCGCTGAAAGTGGCAGGAAGATAGAATGATCAGGAAGGAATACAAGATACTTTCCTTCCTGCATTCTAACAATTTAAGAAGTGGAGAACCACAGACCAGTTAACTCATCACCCACAGGAGGGAACCTGTTGGAATGTATTGCGTACAAGAGTAGGCAGGCCATACTACAGTAGTATAGGACTTTGAGTCGGCCACATTCGGAATACTGCGGACAGTTCTGGTTGCCACATTACTGAAAAGATCTGGATGCTTTGGAAAGAGGGCAGAGGATTTTCACCAGAATGTTGCCTAGTATGGAGAGAACGACATATAAAGAGAGGTTTGATAGATTAGGATTATTTTCATTAGAAAGACGGAGGTTGAGGGAGAACTTGATTGAGGTCTACAAAATCATGAGAGATGTAAACAGGGTGGATAGCAAGAAGCTTATTCCCAGAGTGGGGGAGTCAGTTACTAGCGGTCAAGAATTCATGATGATAGGGGAACAGTTTATTGGGGACATGCTCGAAAAGTTCTTTGCGCAGAGGTTTATTGGTGCTGGGATGCGTTGCCAGCGGTGGTGGTAGAGGCGGGAACGAAAGAGTCATTTAATATGTATCCAGACAGATACGTGAATGGGCAGGGTGCGGAGAGATATATAACCTTAGAAAATAAGCAACAGGTATTGATAGAGGATCTGGATTGACACAGGCTTCGAGGGTTGCAGGGCCTGTTCCTGCGCTGTGATTTTCTTTGTTAATTATAAATACTGGCGAAAAGCGTCTGTTGATACTTGAAAGGAAAATGAAATCAATATCAAATGTGGCACCGCGAATGTGTGGATATGAGAATTTATTGTAGAGAACAGAATAATGACAAGGAGATGAAACAGTGACATTGCGTCTGTCTTCAAAGAGGAAGATCCAGAAAATCTCCCAGAAATACCAAGTCACCTTGGGACCTTTGTAACTGAAGACTAAAACCATTCATATACAGTTACGACATAGTATTTGGAAACAGAACTGGATGAGGATTGATCAGTCTGACAGACCGGATATAATTCAAAGTGAAATTTCAGAGAAAACACCAATACACATGTTGATTGCAAATGGACCACTGTAGTTCTCTGTATTCACTTCAGAAGGTTATAAATGCATTCGAATATTTACGAAGGGAAGACGTGGGAGATTGGAGGAATACAGGCCAGCTAGTTGTCATCCACAGTAGAGAATCTGTTGCAACCTATTGGACACTGAGTAAGTAATAGCGAATTTCAAGAGAGTTGTTCTGTATTGATGAAAGGGAGGTTATAATTTACAATTTTCTTCTTGAAGATTTCTCTTGTAGATGTAAACAATGGCGAATCAGTGAATGTGGTACAGTCAGATATTCAGGAGGAGGTTTAATCAGCACACACAGTAAGTTATTAGAAAACGTTAAAGCAAAGTGTATTGGGAGGAACATATGCAAACAGGGGAAGGTAGGCATTAGAGAAAACATTGGAGAACTGTAGAAGCTGTAGTGGCTGTAGAAGGTTGTTTGTTTGACTGCAGACCGGTGTTCGATGGTGTGCCACAGATGTCAGTGCTGTGCCCCTTTTAACGCCTTCATTTAAAGGGAATCCAAATACAGACGATGAAGAATCAAGTAGACTCAAAGTGTCAGTTTGCTCTCCCTTTACGGATACTGTCTGACTAACTGTGATCTCTAGCATGTGTTGGTTTCAGTACAGATTCTGCTTCTGCAGTGATTTGCTCCTACTAGAAATAAAGACATTCTGCACTAGTAATACAGAGAGTTGGGGAGACTGTACCTGTACAATTTTTATGTCTTGATCTAAGTAAAATATACTGATCACATATACTGAATGGGCATTCTCCTGATTAATCTCTCAGATGGCATGATGGTCTGCTGAGGAGACTTGGTCTGGGATCAAGGGGGGAATCTGTGTGTGAAACTGGAGAACGCTGATTGATTGTTATATGAGAACTTCACGTCTGTTTACTTGGAAAAAGGAGAACGTAGTTACAGAATTCAAGAAGATGGACAGGGAAGCTCTTAAACAGATTGATGAAAGATGTGAGCAGGGATTGATGGTTTTGGCTTGTATAAAACTGGACCAATCCCCAGATCCAGATCAGTTACATGTCAGGCTGCTGTTGGAGACAAGGGATGAAAGGCGCTGATGCAAATGTTTAAATAGAATCTGGTCACAGGTGAGGGGTCCGAGCACTGGAGAACACGCTTTATAAGAAGGGTTGTAGTGATAGAACAGGGAACTATGGACCAGTGTGTTTCAAATCAGTGTTAGAGAAAATTTTTCCAAAAATAGTTGGTGGTAGAAGGCTATTTGTGTGACTGGAGAACGGTGTCCCTTATTGTTTGTGGTATTTATAAATGATGCAGGTATGACTGTGGAGGGGGAGTGACAGCGTGATAAGTAAGTCCGTGTTTGACACAAATATTGGCTGGTGTTTGGCAGTGAGGAGGAAGGTCTTATGTCACAGGAAGATACAGATGGAAAGGTCAGATGGGTAGATCAATGGCAGATGTAACCCTGATAAATATGAGGTGATGCACTTTGGAGGAAGGAACCAGACAGAAGAATACACAATGAATGGCAGCACACCAGGAAGCTCAGATGGTGCTTCTCCACACATCCGTGAATGTAACTGGGGAGACAGAAAGGTTACGTAAGAAATCATTGGAAACAGTAGGCATAGCCTTTACTCATCGAGGCATATCTTACAAGAGCTATGTAGCACTTTGGTTTGGCCAAGATGGAATACTATTTGGGGTTGTGGGAGCTACATTACAGGAAGGATGCGCTTGTTCTGGAGTGGGTGCAAAGATTCACCAGGATGTTCCCAAATATGGAGCATATCAGCTATGGAGAAAGATTTCATAAGCTCCATTTGTTTACTTTGGAGCAGAGAAAGCTGAGGGGAACGTGACTCAGAAGGATAAAATTACGAGGGGCATGTACAGGGTGGATAGACAGCAGCTGTTCCTTTTAGTCAGAGGGCCAAGAAAAGGGGATCACCCGTTTAAAAAGAAGGATTTGAGTTTTAGAGAGGATTCAAGGATTGTTTTTCACCCAGAGGGTGAGGGGGTCCGAAATGCACCTCCTGAGGTGGGGGGGGGGGGGAGGTGGAGCTATCACGGGTCACCTCACAACCATTAAAAAGTGTTTGGACTAGCACTTGAAGTGTCAAACTATTCATGGCTATGGGACTGATGTAGTAAAGTTGGAGTAATATAGATCGTGCTGTAATTTTGATGCTACACAGGCTATGCTCCTGTGATTGTATGGCTGTGGAAGGTCAATCATTGAACAGCTTAAGACAGGACGTAATAGGTTTCAGAAAAGTACATTAAACAAGCGTGAAACGTAAAAGCTTCTCAAAGTACAATATACCATGGTGAAATGTTGGCAAATATAATTGTAGCTTCCTTACAATCCAAAACCAGCGAATGGAGATCAGGAAAATGTCAGACTATGAAGCGACTACTTCAGTTCTGCCCTCATGAAAAAAAAATTAAACTTCCAAGCAATTCTTAGTCTACTGAAAGAAAAACAGGAAATGCAATCAAATCAGTAAATAAACAGTTTTGGAGAAACTGACGAACAAATACTTTATGGTGAGAGTTGAGTTGCAGTGGAGGATTTCAAAGGAATTTTTCAAAGTCCTTAGCAAAAGTATATTCAGTGAAAAGGAAAGACTCTAAGAAAAGGGGTAATCTGCATCGGGTGTCTCAGCAATAAGCGAGGCTACCACCTTTAAAGGGAAGGCATGCAAAGTGGCCAAGAACAGCAGGAACCTAAAAGATTGGAAAATCATTAATGGACAACAGAAAGCCACGAAAAGAGCTATAAAGAAAAGTAGGATCGAACACAAGAAAAAAAAAACTAGCACAGAATATAAAAAGAGATTGCAAATGATTCCCTAAATTTATAAAATGAAAATGAGTGGCTAACATAAATGTTGGCCCTTTCGAGGATGAGAAGGAACATTTAGTTGTAGGATATGATGAAATGACTGAGGCATTGAGCAGGCATTTTGTATCGATCTTCCTAGTGGAACACACTAATAACATGCCAGTAATTGACAAAGAGATGAGGATAGGTGAAGACATGTGCATAATCATTATTATGGAGGAGGTAGTGTTGGGTAAGTGAATGGATCTAGAGGCAGACAAGTTCCCGAATGAAATGCATCCCAGGGTACTAAAAAAAGATAGCGGGAGAAATATCAAGTGCAGTTGTGGTAAGTTTCTCAAATTTGATGAACTCTGAGGCAGTCCCAGCAGATTGGAAAACAGCAAATGAGACTCCACTGTTTAAAAAGGCTGGTAGATAAAAGATGGGGAATTAGAAACCAGTTAGCTCAATCTGTGAAATGGGGAAGATACTTGAGTTTATTATCAAGGGAGAAATAGCAAGGCCATTTGATAGAAGTCGGCCCATTGCGCAGGCACAGCATTGTTTCCCGAAGGACAGGTCATACTTATCAAGTCTTTTGGAAATTTATGAAGATATTATGAGCAAGGTAGACAATGCGGCCCCATTGGATGTGGTGTATCTATGTTTCTAAAAGGTATTCGACAAGGTGCCACACAGTACACTGCTGCAGAAGATAAAAATGGAATGCGTTATGGGAAAGTATTAGTATGGATAGAAGATTGGTTGACTAACAGGAAGCAAAGGGTGGGTCTAAATGAGTGCTATTCATATCTGGCAATCAGTGACTAGTAGTGTGCTTCAGGGTTCAGTGTTGGGACTGCAATAATTCACAATTTATATCAATGATGTGGAGTTGGGAGGAACCGTAGTTTGTCAAAGTTTGCAGATGACACGAAGATGAGCGGCAGAGCAAAGTGTGCAGAGATCTATGAAACTTTTTAAGAGGAACACAGATCCTTTGAGTGAGTAGGCAAATGTCTGGCAGATGGATTACGATGTCAGTAAATGTGAAATCATCCATTTTGTTAGGAGCACCAGTAAAAAGGATTCTTATTTGAATGGTAAAACATTGCAGCATGCTGCTCTGCAGAGGGACCTGGGTGCCAATGTGCATGAATCACACAAGGCTGGTCTGCAGGTACAGCAAGTACTGAGGAAAGCAAATGATATGTTGTATTTCATTGCTGAAGGGATTCAATTTAAAATCAGTAAGTTATTTTGCAGCTGTACAGGGTGCTGGTGAGGTCACACCTGGAGTATTGTACGAAGTTTAAGCTGCCTTACTTGAGAAATAATGTACTGGCATTGGATGGGGTGCAGAAGAGTTTCACTGGGTTGAATCCGGAGTTGAGAGATAATTTGTTGTTTTTTTCAGATAGTTAAGTTATTCTGTCTGCTATCATCTTGTGTTTGTGTTTCATTCAGCTGCATCACCTCTGGAATATCCACCTTACACCTGCTTAAGTCAATGAGCAAAGGTTGGGTCTGCGTTACTTCCTTGAAGTGATTTGAGGATGTCTGTCCTGTTCCATAACAGTGTGTAACAGCTAGATCTAATATACTGGCATGGGTTGAGAATGGGACAGTTTCAAGGAAAATGTTTATCAGCATAAACAGTTCTATGTATTTTGGAGTGGAAAGCAATTACTAGTATGATAATCCAGAAATTGATGATTGGACCCCAGCTATTCAGAAAACATATAAAACATTTGTTCAATGGCTTTGTATGTAATCTTTCCAAATCTGCTGATGGCCCCAAATTGAGATTGTGAGCGGGTGATCAGGATGTAAAGAAATTCAAAGGTGATTGAGACAGTTGGAGAGAATGGGCAAATACGTGGCAGGTGGCACAGTGGTTAGCACTGCTGCCTCACAGCGCCAGAGACCCGGGTTCAATTCCTGACTCAGGCGACTGACTGTGTGGAGTTTGCACATTCTCCCCGTGTCTGCGTGGGTTTCCTCCGGGTGCTCCGGTTTCCTCCCACAGTCCAAAGATGTGCACGTCAGGTGAATTGGCCGTGCTAAATTGCCCATAGTGTTAGGTAAAGGGGTAAATGTACGGGAATGGGTGGGTTACGCTTCGGCGGGTCGGTGTGGACTTGTTGGGCCGAAGGGCCTGTTTCCACACTGTAAGTAATCTAATCTAATCTAATCTAATCTAAACAATGTGGATAGACGTGACATTGAGCACATTGCTTGGAAAAATAAAATAATGGTTAGCATTTCAATAGGAATTGATGTAAACCTTTTGCTCTGTGAAGAGACTTATGTATATACTTTTGTTGCCTTCTTCACCAAATGGATGGACCGAAGTTCCTACTTCATTTTTTATCCAGAAAGTTAATCACTTCAAAGGCTATAGTGTGTATAGTGTTTGGGAAAACTCAATTGAAGAGATATTTGGCCAAAACCTAGAGTGGGGAAGGCTCAATGTGTTGGATGACCTACCCTTTTCCCGATGTACCACTGTTTAAGAAAGATGGGAGAGAGAAAACAGGAAATTATAGACCAGTTAGTCTGACCTCAATGGTGAGAAAGATGCTCGAGTCTATTATAAAGGATGAAATTAAGACACATCTGAATAGTAGTAACAGGATAGGTCAGAGTCAGCATGGATTTATGAAGGGAAAATCATGCTTGACTAATCTTCTGGAAAATTTTGAGGATGTAACTCTGCAGATGGACGAGGGAGATCCAGCAGATGTAGTGTACCTGGACTTTCAGAAAGCTTTTGATAAAGTCTCACATAGGAGGTTAGTGAGCAAAATTAGGACGCATGGTATTGGGGGCAAAGTACTAACTTGGACTGAAAGTTTTGTTGGCTGATAGGAAACAAAGAGTAGTGATAAACGGCTCCATTTCAGAATGGCAGGCAGTGACCAGTGGGGTACCGCAGGGATCCGTGCTGGGACTGCAGCTTTTTACAATATATGTTAATGATACAGAAGATAGTATTAATAATAACATTAGCAAATTTGCTGATGATACTAAGCTGGGTGGCAGGGTGAAATGTGATGAGGCTGTTAGAAGATTACAGGGTGACCTGGACTGGTTAGGTGAGTGGTCAGATGCATGGCAGATGCAGTTTAATGTGGATAAATATATGGTTATCCACTTTGGTGGGAAGAACAGGAAGGGAGATTACGACCTAAATGGAATCAATTTAGGTAAAGGGGCAGTACAAATAGATCTGGGTGTTCTTGTACACCAGTCAATGAAGGTAAGCATGCAGGTACAGCAGGTAGTGAAGAAGGCTAATAGTATGCCAGCCTTCATAACAAGAGGGATTGAGTATAGAAGCAAAGAAGTCCTGCTGCAGCTGTACAGGGCCCTGGTGAGACCACACCTGGAGTACTGTGTGCAGTTCAGGTTTCCATATTTGAGGAAAGACATTCTGGGTATTGAGGGAGTGCAGCGTAGGTTCACTCGGTCAATTCCTGGAATGGCGGGATTACCTTACACTGAAAGACTGGAGCGACTGGGCTTGTATACCCTTGAGTTTAGAAGGCTGAGAGGGGATCTGATTGAGACATATAAGATTATTAAAGGATTGGACACTCTGGAGGCAGGAAACATGATTCCGCTGATGGGTGAGTCCTGAACCAGAGGACACAACTTAAAATTACGGGATAGACTATTTAAGACAGAGATGAGGAGAAACTTCTTCACCCAGAGAGTGGTGGCTGTGTGGAATGCTCTGCCCCAGAGGGCAGTGGAGGCCCAGTCTCTGGATTCATTTAAGAAAGAGTTGGATAGAGCTCTCAAAGATAGTGGAATCAAGGGTTATGGAGATAAGGCAGGAACAGGATACTGATTAAGGATGATCAGCCATGATTGTATTGAATGGTAGTGCAGGCTCGAAGGGCAGATTGGCCTATTCCTGCACCTACTGTCTATTGTCTATTGTTTCTGCGCAGATTGTGGGAAAGCTCTGTAAATGTTGTTACAAACTCGCAGATGTTAGGAAGGAGGTCTCTGAAGGGTCGACGGATTGTGTTTCCCATTCCCTTTTCCAATACAGAGGCTGGTGCCCAGTGTTCTGTCTGGGTTCATCCTGTAAGACCTCGGAACAGTTTGATACAACGGCCTCGCAGTTTCGGAGACCACTGATGAGTTTACACATGGCTGTGTATCTATATGGAAGTCACATTTAGGCAAGACAAGGAAAGCACGGGAGATTCACTTCTTGAAAGTACAATGGGACAGAAAATCTATGTTGACAACTGACATGGGCTTCAATGTCAGTATTACTGGCACCAGATTTTACATCTCGTTATTTTATTGATTGTTGTCAACTTTCACCAGCAGTCAATGAATTAGCCTGATCTGGAATGTAATCCAGTGACATTTCCACAACTGCACAATCTCCACATGGGGACCTATGGGACACCACACTGAGCCGATTATTTCTTTGCAGCTTGACATCTCTGGCAGAAAGAATTGTCACCAATTTGATTGTCGTGATGGGACTGAGGGGGTGGTAATTGGTCAGCTTGTAATTATTCCTCTCTTAGGGGATGGAACATAGTTGAGTAATATTTTACATTGCCAGGGAGATGTCAGACTTGGAGCTGGAATAACATAGCGTCCCCAGGGACATGGCTTGTTGTGCAGCACAAGTCTTCAGTCCTTTTGTAAGAATGGTTTCAAAGACCATTGCCTTTGTCGTGTCTAATGTGTTCAGCTGTTTCTTCATGTCACGTGCAGCAAATCGAATTGGTTGGAGACTGGCATCTGTGATTCTGTGGGCGTCATTCAATCAACAAGTCTTCCTGAGGATGGTGCAGACACGGCATCCTTGTCTTTTACACTGATGTTCAGGAAGGTTCCATTATTTCGAGGGATGGTAGAGCAATAGCCTCAGCAATAACTGCTGCGATGTTAGTCTAACAAACCCAGTAATGTTCAGGTGGTCTGAGTTCGAATCCTGTTAAAGTAGATGGTGGAATTCAAATCCAGTGCATGTTTGGGATTAAGAGGCTAATGATGAGATGATGAATCAGTTGCTGATTGTAGGACAAACCCATCTGGTTCCCTGATGTCCTTAAGGAATGGAAACTGCCATCTATATCTCCTCTGGACACATGTAACTCCAGACCCACAGCAATGTGGTTGACTCTTAACTATCCTCTGGGCAATAACTGATGAGCTAACCAGTGACACCCTAATCCCTTTGAACAATGTTGTTTTAAAATAAAATTTGTCGAATCCTCTTTTATCGTCAGTTGTTTCATAGTTCAACTCCATTTCAGACTGGATGTGGCAGTACTGTCGAACTTCTATCAGATCTGTTTGGTTTGCATTCATTTCTCCCTCTCTACCAGATATTAGTCCTACTGTTTGGAATGTAAATACAGTGGTCAAGTGCGGTAGCTTTAAATGGATTGTCATCAGTTTTCGGTATACATGCTTCTGACCCGAGTACATTCCCCAACTCGTCTCTGAAACATCGATCAGCTTAATGGGAATGATAGACTGAGGGATTATTCTGGGCATAAAGTTGCCGAATATGATTCAATACAATTCTCCTTCTGTCCAGCTGTGAAAGACAGTACCACATGAATTCCCAGTTTTGAGCTGCAACTTCTGCATTGGAATTCAGCCGTCTATCCCCAAGTTCACACCAAGACCCATTCACCCATCACACCATGACCTACTCTGGTTTCGGATGTGATAACACTTCCATTTTCGTATTCTCATTCTTCTGAGCGTTTGTCTGGATTCTCAAAACCCCTAGACGCATTTCGCCGGGCAGCACCGTCGGTCCGTGGTTAGCACTGCTGCCTCACAACACGACGGACTCAAGTTCGATTCCATCCTTTGGCGACTGCCTTTGGGGCGGTTGTGCATTCTCCCCGTGTCTGCGTGGGTTCCTTCCGGGTGCTTCGGTTTCCAACCACAGTCCACAAATGTGCAGTTTAGGTGCATTGACCTTGTTAAAATTGTCCGTAGTGTTCAGGGATGTGTAGGTTGGGTCCATTAGTCAGGGGTAAGTGTAGGATATGGGAATAGGTCTGGTTGGTATAGTCTTCAGAGAAGCGTTTTGGAGTTGTTGGGCTGAAGAGCCTGTGTCCACACTGAAGCGATTCTAATTCTAACATTCATATGGATCGTTTCCCTTCCAGTGGCGCCACCTTCGGTGTTTAAATTGAATGTGTTTCCCTCTGTTTCTCTCCATGATCTTCATTAAGAACTCTGTAGCGTCAATGATGCCAGTCTTATGTCATTTCAGAACCAATGAATTTCTACATCTTGCATGACTGTTCACTCCCCGGTGTATGGCGCTCCATGATGGACAGGGCATTTGAGCGGCTTGGACACACCTCTTTCAAGCTGTTCAAACAAGAAATTGCTGGAAAAAAATCAGCAGATCTCGCAGCATCTGTGGAGACAGAGAGACAGAGACAGTGTTTGAAGTCCAGCGTGACCCTTATTCAGAACTTAAAAAAAAACTCCTTAATCCCTTGACAAAAGTGATCGAGGGATGATGGGAAACAGAGCATGTGGAGATGCAATGCCATAAAGGAATGAGCTTTTAGTTGTGGCGAACGAGAAACAGATGTAAAATGGGTGTAAATTAAAGTGTAAATGGGAAAAATGCGTTCTTTCTATAGAGTGCAAAATAAACAAGTCACAGACAAGGTCATAGGGAAACCAGGAAGCAGAATTTATGAAAAATGGAGAACAGCCATAATGGGATCAGGCTGCGTAATTATGGAATTGAATATTAACTCCTACAGGCTGTAATATACCAAAGTGCAAAGTGAGGAGTTACTCAAGTTTGGGTTGTGCTTCCTTGGAACATTTCAGCATCTCAGGACCGAAAAGTCAGCATGAGAACAATGTAGGTTATATGAATGGGAAGCAATGGGAAGGTCAGGATTATTCCTACAGAGTGGAAGTGTTCCTTAAAACAGTCTCTGTTTGGTCTCCCAAGTGTAAGGGGGACTGCATTGTGAGCAGCAATGACAGGAGACTGGATTGAACGTATACAAGTGGAATGCTACTTGAACTGGAAGTATTGATTGGGGCCTTGGACAGTGAGGAGTGAAGAGGTGAATGGGCAAGTGTTGCACTTTCTGCAATTGTAAGAGAAGGTGCCATGGGGGGAGTGGCGAAGTGTTCAGGGTGATGGTGGTGTCACAGAAGGAATGGTCCCCATGTAATGCTGACAGTGGACGAGAGGGGAAGATGTGTTTGATGGTGTAGTCCTGCTGGAGGTGGTGGAAGTGGCAGAGGATGATTCCATGAATTTGGATTCTCGGAAGGAGGGGCCGGAGTGAGGGCGACGGGACAGTGACAGCTTAAGGCCCTGTCCACCGGAGTTAGGGGATTTTTGGTTTGAAGGAATAGGAGTTCACATCAGAGGCAGCTCACTGCAATGTGGCATCATCAAACAGAAACAACAGAGATGGAGAAACTGGGAGAATAGAGTCAGCCTCCGCTGATCGTGTATTCAGCCACATGCAGAACTTCCTCCTGAATGATTGAAAAGAACCAAACCTTTAGATTGAGGATTTCTGTGTCACATCTGGTCTAAAGAGGGATGTGGAAATAGACCCAGAGGAAGGTCAGTGGACATACAGGAGCAGACATTCAAGCAGATATCCCATAACACTAAGCAATTATTGTTTCTGTTCAAAAAAGAAGGACTCGGAAGAAGATGAACCGCCCGTGGTTGACAAAATCTGTCAAGGATACTATTCCATCTCAAATTAACAAGCCAGATTTAGGGTGAATATTTCAGGGACAATGAGCAGATGCTGGGCATGAATGTCAACTGTGCTGCCTGAATTACCCCCAGAAACCCCTGCCATTGCTGCTCCATCCTCTTCCCTGCTCATCTCCGCTTCCTGATTCCAGGTTACCCTGTCCAATTACAAAGCACATTGTCTCACATTATGGTTCCTATCTGAGGCTTTTTGAACAGGTCTACCTGCCCTGCACAAGCATCAAGCTGTGTATTCTGCTACCACTTTGCCTCTGGTCCCAGTGTGACTCGACCTCTACATTCATGTTGTTTTACACCTCCCACTCACATCTCATTCCGGAAAGTTTCCTTCTTGGAGTTTCTATATTGAAATCACCCCCCCCCTCCGCCCAACCCCCGCACTGAATTCACACTGTGATCCAAATTTCAACAAGTATACTCAGCCTTCATCTCACTCTGCTAAAGGCAACTGCATGCTTACCGTGTGGAAAAATAATTCTCTTTCTTACTTGGATTTGGCTAGATATACGCTTTCAGTGTAGGGATCATCACCCTCTTTCGACAAAGGAATTTCAGGGTTTGACTTCCTAATGGCACTGGTAAGGGTTTCATGCTGTCTTAGTATTGTTATTTTGATTAAAAACAAATCACAGTATAAAGTTTTGTCTGTGATGTTTATCTGTCATTTTGAATATTTTTTCAAATTTTCAGCGCTTATGATTAAATGCTTGTTCTTGAAGTTAGTATGAGATGGAGTGGAGGAGGTTGAAAAGTGAAGTTATAGAAGTTTATACAATCATGAGAGGCATCGATATGGTGGAGAGCCAAGGAGAGGGGTGGCGGGCATGGGGGGTGGTGGTGGGGGGTGTAGTTCAAACATAGAGTACATCGCTTTAAGATGAAAGGGAGAAGATTTAAAAGGACCAATGGTGCAATTTTTGACATATAGGGTTATGTGTGTATGGTATG
Source organism: Chiloscyllium punctatum (assembly GCF_047496795.1). Lineage (NCBI taxonomy): Eukaryota > Metazoa > Chordata > Chondrichthyes > Orectolobiformes > Hemiscylliidae > Chiloscyllium > Chiloscyllium punctatum. The sequence continues at coordinate 1,119,184 of NW_027309825.1, forward strand.
AACTGCAAGAGGAAGAGTGGTAGATGGAAGTACAGCTGCAACATTTAAAAGACATTTGGTCAAATATATAAATGGGAAACGTTTAGAGGCATATGGGACACGTGAAAGCAGATGGCACTAGTTTAGTTAAGCATGGGCAAGTTGGACCAAAGGGTCTGTTTGTGCATGTTCTGACTGTATGAATCTAGAAAGCGAGAAAAGGGGAACGAAAGATATAATGTAAGTAAATTGGCAAGAAATATAAAAACAAGCATCACAAAATTTTCTGTGTATATATAAAAAAGTTCAAAATGAGTGTGTGACCTTAGGTAGAAATGAAGTCTGGAAAGTATATTGAGGCCAGTTGTAGGATGTGATTGGGGAACTGGCTACAGGGAACAGGCAAAAAATTACACCAGTACTTTGCATTGTTCCTCACGGGGAAGGCACTGTAAGCATGTCAATGATATAGACAAAATGTTAATAGGAGGCAAGTTTCTGAACTGTCTCGAACAAAAGGAACAGGTTTTTAAACAAACGGATAAAAGTAAGGGTAGACCGGTCAGCAGTAATTCACAGTTGATTTTTTTTTAAAAAACTGGTTACAGAATGACTGGTGGGACTGTGTGAAAGATTCCATAACTCTCGATTTCAGGAGTATTCCAGTGAAACTGGAGAACCTCCAATGTGGCGCCTGTCTTCAAGAAAGGAATGAGACAGAAGGCAGGAACCATTTAGCCTAACCATTCTTACTGGGAATCTGCGAGAGTCTATTATTAAGGCAAGAATTGAAGGGCATTTAGAAAAGCTTCACGCAGAGTCAGCATGGTTTTGTGAATGGGAAACTATATTCTGCCTGCAAAGTTATTCTGAGAGCCCTGAAAATGTAACATGCGGACTTGATAAAGGGGAACTGGTAGGCATGTGGCTTTCCAGAGATCTTCCACAAGGTGTCACAAAATAAAGGTTCTTACACAAGCTCGTAGTGTAACGGACTATGTATTAGCATGGGATGACGGATGGTTAACATGTAGAAATTGGAGAGTCAGGATTAATGGATCGTTATGATAAAGACATAACTACTGAGGTATCACACATACCAGTCTGATGGCATCAGTTATTTACAGTCTATTCTGACAGCCTGACGGCGGGAGCTGAATGCAATATACATCCGAGTTTGAGAATGAGACTGCGAACGAAAAGGCAGGCTGTTATTTAATGAAGATGACTGCCAACAAAGGAGCAGTAAAAAAGGATTGGAGTGTTCCTGTGTATGAAACATTATGTCAGCGTGTTGTTGCAGCAAGTAACTAGAATGATACAATATGCAAATTCATAGGATGAAAGGGTTGAATTATTGAATACATCTGAAATGGTGAGGTGATTATTCATTGTGCTTGAAATGAATGAGTGTGATACTACTGAAACGTAAAGGATACAGCTTCACATTGGGGGCTTCACAAGGTAGATGCTGAGAATGTGTTTCCACACCTGGGCAGTCTCAAACTCAGGGACAGAATAAGGAATATCGATTTCAAACTGAGATACAAAGAAATGTCTTCTTTCAGAAGGTCGTGAAGTCTGATTTACACGAACCCAGAGAGTTGTGGATATTGGGTCATTGAATGTTTTTACAGATGGGCTGGATTGGATTTTGACATATCAGCGAGTTGAGGGATATGAAGGGTTAGCAGGAAAGTGGAGTTGAGCCTGGGAGAGAGTGACCTCTGTCAGTGTGGGAAATTGAACCGACGCTATTGGCCTTCCTCTGCATTACAAACCGGCTGTCATCCAACTGAGTGGGAGCCTGTGTAACTGCTTCAGTCAGTAACACTCACAGACAAAGGTCAAGAGAAACATTCATAACAAGGAAAAAGGTACAATTCAGGTAACGGTCAAGGTACCAGCTGAGGATAAAAATGTTTTCTGCAGGAAATTGTGAAAACAAGTGTTTCGATGCTATATTGAGCTGAATGCAATAAAGCGACACAAGCAAAATAACCAGAATATCAATTGTGTTTAGATATCGACAACTATTAAATAACAGTATATTTCTAATTGGTCTGTGTGAAGGATGCTTACTATTGCATGAAAATAGAAAGCTGATGGGACATATTGGTAGGAGAGTCCCTCCCCATGGGAAATGCCTAAGGAACACATGCTTGAAGAAACCCAGGATAAAAATGCCTGAGTGTCGTCTGGTCAGTGACAGGAAGCCGGGGGCTGAATGACTGAAAGTTCCTATAACATGGAGCTCAGGAGACAGTTAGATCACTCGCTCTGTTAAGTGGTAGAGCACGTTTAAAGGACAGAATGGCCTCATGATGGATTTCAATTTCGTGTGCATGTAATTTTAATTTTTTAAAAAGCACACTGTTCCTTCCCTTCCGGTTTTCCACATTGGGGCACTGTCATACTCCTGAAACTGGGAATTGTTTGGAACGTTATCCGGAACCTTCCATAATCCGCACTCTCCAGAGCATTCTATAAATGAGTGGGGGTATCACAAGACTAGAGAGAGGAGGGAAAGGTGCTGCCTGCAGCAGTGAGAATGTTGTAGCATGAGCCTTGTTCTGAGGTAGGTGCTATAACAGATATACAGTGAACGTGAGGGAGCAGAGAGAATACAATGACCCTTATCCTGACAGAGTGGGGAAGGTTATTGATGCTTGCCCTGTATTGCTGGACAATTCTTCAGACCACAGATACTGCACTGAGCTGGGATGTTGAGCTCAGAGCATGCTCGGTGGGTCTGGTGGTGTGGCTCCCTTTGAGAAGAGAATGGTCGCCCTCTCTACTACCTCACCTACCAGGACATCAATGCCCCTGCCGACAAACCCGTGTTGTAATTGCCCCTTATGGATGAAAGGCACTGATGAAAATGTTTAAATACAATCTGGTCACAGTTAATGTACCGAGGACTAGAGAACACCCTTTATGGGAAGGGCTGTAGATATTGACCAAGGAACTACAGACCAGTGAGAATCAGATCAGTGTTCGAGAAACTATTGCAGAAAATATATGGTTGTTGAAGATTGTTTGTGTGTCAGTGCTGTGTCCTTTATTATTTGTGGCATTCATAGATGATATAGATGCGAATGTGAAGGGGCATGGGGTGAGTGTAATAATTAGGTTTGTGTCTGACACACAGATTACTCGGGTGGTTAGCTGTGAGGAGGAAGGTGTTAAGTTACAGGAAGATGCAAATGGAATGGTGAGATGGGCAGATCAATGGCAGATGGAATGTAACACTGATAAATATGAGGTGATGCACTTTGGAAGAAGGAACCAGACATTGGGGGACTCAATAAATGGGAGCAGACTCGCAAGTTCAGAGGGTGCTTCTCCACACATTCCTGAATGTGACGGGTGTGGGTAATAGATTAGTTAAGAAGTAACTGGAGACAGCAGGCATAGCCTTTACTAATCGAGGCATAGATTACAAGAGTTATATAGCATTTTGGCGAGGTCAAAATGGAATACTGTGTGCAGTTCATGGATCCACATTACAGGGAAGATGTGATTTCACTGAGAGTGGTGCAGAGGAGATTCACCAGGATGTTCCCTGGAATGGAGCATATCAGCTGTGGAGAGAGGCTGGATACGCTCTGGTTGGTTACTTTGGAGCAGAGAAGACTGAGGGGAACGTGATTCAGAAGGGTAAGATTACGAACGGCATGGACAGGTTGGAGAGACAGCAGCGGTTCCTTTAAGTCAGAGGGTCAAGAGCAAAGGAGCACGCTTTGAAGTGAAGGGTGTGAGGTTTAGAGAGGATTTCAGGATGGCTTTTTCACCCAGAGGATGTTGGTGTCTGGAATACACTTTTTGAGAGGGAGGTTGTTGTGAGTCATCGCACAGCCGTTAAAAGGTTCGTGGACAAGCACTTGAAGTGTCATAACACTCACGTCTACGGGCCTGATGCATGAAAGTGGGACTAATATAGATTGTACTGTATTTCGGACTGTACAGAGATTGCTTCTGTGATTGTATGGCTGTGGAGGGTCAATCACTGAGCAGCTTTAGACAGGAAATGATGGGTTTATAAAGCGTACATTAACAAGAGTGAAATGCAAAAGCTTTTCAACATAGAGTATACCAAGGTGAAATGTTAGAGAAGATCATTGTAACTTCCTTACAGGCTGAAACCAGAGAACAGGAAAATTGCAGGACTACGAAGCAACCACTTTTGTTCTGCCTTCACAAAAGAAAACATTTCAAAAAGTAAACTCCAAGCACTTCTCAGTCTACTGAGAAAAAGTAAATAGAATCAAATCTGTACATAAACAGTTTTGGAGAAATTAATTTGTCTGAAATCTGGTAAATCCCCATGACCTGTTAATCTTCTCGTTGATTACTAAGGTAGGTGGCCAAGGTAATAATGAATACTCTGTTTATCCTCTTCCAAATGCTTGATAATTCTGGAACTTAATTCACAGATTTGACAGCAGCAAATGTAACCACAGTATTTCAAACGAGGCAGGGAATCACAGTCTGCTTAGCACCGAAAACAAAATCAGGACAATACAAGAGTCTAGTAGAAAGGACGCATTTTCAGGGAACTTTGAAACTTACATTAATGAAGAAGTAATGAACATAGATAAAGTCATTGCAGATTTATTAAAGGCCAATCATATTTGAGAAACTGATTGGGAAATAAATTATGGCGCAGCAATGGATGCAGTGAATTTGGAGAATCAGAAACATTTTTGAGGAAGTCCCAAGTATAGTGTTGTGACATTGTTACTCCTTTAACAAGTTTATTCTGGCCTTGTTTTATTTTTTATGGATGTCTTAAAAGCAGCGAATCGAAAAAGTCTGGGTTTGACTACTTGGGAATGCTTTCAAGTCTAAAATAAAAGCATGCATAATGAGGAGCAAGGTATCGTAGGTCTGGTCATGTACAATGAGACAAGAATAAGTATTCATATCATAGTGAAGGAGTGATCACAGTATGGTTGACTTTAGAATACAGTTGGAAAGAAGATAAAATCCAATAACAAGTAGCTGTGCTTCAGCAAGGGAGATTACAATAGAATGAGGGAGGAGTTGGCTAAAGTCGCCTCAAAATAAATACTTCATGATGGGAGAGTTGACAAGCAGTGGACAACTTTCAAAGGAGATTTTTAATTTCCGTGGCAAAAGAATATTCCAGTGAAAATGAAAGACTCTAAGAAAATGGGTAATCTGTCAATTGTATCGAAGGAAATAAGGGACGCTATCAAATTGAAAGAGAAGGAATGCGAAGTGGCCAAGATCAGCAGAAACTTAAAAGATTGGAGAAAAGGTGAACAGAAAGCCTCAAAATGAACTACAAGAGAAAAGAATGATAGAACACCAGAGAAAAAAAAACAAGTACAGAATATAAAGATAGATAGATGATGGTATATACTATAAATGCATAAAATGTAAAAGCATGACTCGAGGAAATATTGGTCCTTCAGAGGATGGGAATGGTCATTTAGCTATAAAATATGACGAAATGGCCGAGGCAGTGAACAGGTGTTTTGTATCTGCCATCATAGTGGAGGACACTAATAGCATGCTAGTGATTGTCAAAGAGATGGAGGTAGGTGAGGACCTTGGAAACAATCATTATTATGGAAGAGATAGTGTTGCGCAAGCTAACGGAGCTGAGGGTAGGCAAGTCTCCTGGGCCTGATGGAATGCATCCCAGGGTTCTAGAAGAGGTAGTGGGAGAAATAGTAATTGCAATTGTGGCAATTTGATAGAATTTGCTGAAATCCAGGGCAGTCCCAGCAGATTCAAAAGCAGCAAATGTGACGCCACTGTAGTGAGGAAACTGCTTGAGTGTATTATCAAAGAACAAATAGCAAAACATTTCGATAGAAATCCTTCCATTGCGCAGACACAGTAATGGTTCATGAAGAACAGGTCATGTTTAACAAGTCTTTTGGAAATCTATGGAGACAATATGAGCAAGATGGACAACGAGGCACAGTGGCTATGGTGTACCTAAATTTCCAAAATATCTTCAACAAGTTGCTGCACAAGAAGGTGCTGCATAAGAAAAAGGTGCAAGACGTTACAGGTCAATTACCAGCATAGACAGAGGATGGCTTGACCATCAGGAAGCAAATTGTGAGTGTAAGCGAGTGATATTCTGGCTGGCAATCAATACCTAGTGGTATGCCTCAGGGATTGGTGTTGGGGCCACAATTATTCACAATTTATATCGATGATTTGGAGTTGGGGAGTTCGTGTAGTGTGTCAAGGTTTGTGGATGACACGAAGATGCGTTTCATAGTAAAGCATGCAGAGGACTGTGAGACTTCGTGGATTAACATAGCTACTTTGAGTAAGTGGGTAAAGGTCTGGCAGATGGAATACAAAGTTAATAATTGTGATATCATCCTTTTTATTGGTAGTGCCAGCAAAAAGGATTATTACTTGAATGGTAAAACATTGCAGCATGCTGTTATACAGAGGGACCTGCTTGTCCATGTGCATGAATCACAGAAGGTTGGCCGCAGGTAATATTACTATGGAAAGCAAATGGGACGTTGCCCTTCATTGCTAAAGGGATTGAGGTTAAAGGCAGGGAGGTTATGTTGCAGCTGTCCAGGGTGCTGGTGAGGCCACACCTGGAGTACTGCATGCAGTTTTGGTCTCCTTACTTCAGGAAGGGTATACTGGCACTGGAGGGGGTGCAGAGGTGGTTTATTCGGATGATTCCAGAAGTGAGGGGTTGGTTTAAGAGGTGTGACTTAGCAGACTGGAACTATATTCGTTGGAATTTAAAAGAATGAGGGGATGATCTCATAGAGACATATAAAATTATGCAGGGAGTATATAAGAGAGAAGTAGAGAGGATGTTTCCACTGGCAGGTGAAGCTAGAACAAGAGGGAATGGCCTCAACATTAGAGGGAGTAGATTTAGGATTGAATTGAGAAGGAACCTCTTCACCCAGAGGTTTGTAATCTCTGGAATTCCCTGCCCAGTTAAATAGTTGATACTACTTCAGTAAATGTATTTAAAACTAAGGTATATAGTGTTTGAACAATACAGTAAGTAAGGGATACGGTGAGAGCGCGGAGAAGTAGATCAGAGTCCACGAGTAGATCAGTCATGATCTTATTGAATGGCAGAGGACCAGACGGCCTACTCCTGCTCCTAGTTCTTCTGTTCTTCTGTCATTCTGAAAGGGGAGTGGCCAGTTATCCCAGTTCAGTTCCTCTGATTTGGTTAGTTTGGTCTGATTTTCCGCAGTCTGGCTGTTTACTCAAAGCAGGCAGCCAGTTTTGAAGCTACCGAACCCAAAGAAGCAGGCCCATGTTGTTCCTCCCTCTCTCTGATGTCTCTCCTGTTAGAAACTGGGTTTAATTTTTTATTTTCCTTTCGGTTTTGCCATGGAGTGTTTATGGGGATTATATCAAGTATTTGGAACACGATCATTAAGTTGAGATAATCTGTTGGGTTTTCGGATCGGTTAAGTAGTTCTGTATTGTTTGCGTCTCACTCAGTAATCTTACAAAGACATTCTGTTTTGATTAAAACTATGTGATTTGACCAGCTGCGTCACCCCTGGAATATCCGCCTTACACCTGCTTAAGTCAATGAGCAAAGGTTCGGTCTGTGCTACTTCCTTGAAATGATTTGAGGGGGTCGGTCCTGGCCCATAACAGTGTATAACAGCTAGATCTAATATACTGTCATGGGTTGAGAATAGGAGACCTGACAGGAAAAAGTGAATTAGCATAAACCGTTCCATATATTTTGCAGTAGAAAGCAATGACTAGTGGGATAATCCAGGAATTGATGTTTGGGCCCCATCTATTCAGAAAACAGATCAAACATGTGTTCATGGGTATTAAATGTAATCTTTTCAAATTTGCTGATGGTACCAAACTGAGATTGTGAGTGGGTGAGGAGGATATAAAAAAGTTTCAAGGTGATTGAGACAAGTGGACAAAATAATAAAATATATGGCAGATGAAGAACAATGTGGATAGACGTAACATTGAGCAATTTGGTAGGAAATAGATTAACAGGCTCGCATATCAAAAGGAATTCATGGAAAAAAGTTGCTGCATGGAGATACCTATGTGTATACTTTTGTTGACTTCTTCACCACCAAGCTCCAAGGTCAGTGCAGGCAGTGAGTTCTGAAGCCAGAGGTCAATACTGGGATTGATGTTGGCACACTGATCAATATACATAGACCCACCAAGTGGGGAGCTGTATCATTGAAAATGATCTCGATCTCCTTGTACACCAGTCACAGAAAGCAATATTGCTGCAACAGAAAGCAGGTAGAAAGTTAAATGATGTATTGACCTTCATTTCCGGGGGATTTGAGCCCAGGTGTGTCTTACTGCAGCTACACAGGGTCTTGGTGAGCCCCCATATCGAACATTGTGCAGTATTGTGTGCAGTATTGGTCTCCTTACCTAACAAAGCACAAAACTGACATTGAGGGAGTGCAGTGAAGGATGACCAGACTGATCTCTGGGATGACAGACGTGTTGTGGGAGCAGAGTTTGAGGCGACTGGGTCTGTATTCAATGGAGTTTAGGAAAATGAGTGGAGATCTCAGTGAAATATATAAAACTCTGGACAGGGTGAGACAGATTGTCAGCGGGGATGATAATTCCAAAAGCTGGGAAGTGAAAACAAGTGTCACATTATTAGATACAGGCAAGTCACTCTGCATTGAGATGAGAATAAATGTCTGCACTCGCAGAATGGTGAATCTGGGGAATTCTGTCCCACATAAAACTGTGGAAACTGAGGCACTGAATATAAATAAGGATTACTAGACACTAAACGGGTGAAGTTGCAGCAGGAGTTTGGTGTGGAGATATAGGATCAGCCATTGTTATATTGAATGGGAGAGCAAAATTGACGGACCAAAGTTCCTACTTCACATTTCTCTGATATATGAACATTTCAAAGGATATACAGTATATAGTGTTAGGGCAAAGTTAATTGAAGAGTTGTTTGGCCATAACTTAGAGTGGGGAAGGCTCAATGTGTTGAAAGGCCTACTCATTTTGCGATGTTTCTGTGCAGTTTGTGGGAAACCTCTGTTAATGTTGTCATAAGCTCTCATTAGCCTGCTTGGTACATCCTCCTCATTCCTGAAGAAGGGCTTATGCCCGAAACGTCGATTCACCTTCTCCTTTGATGCTGCCTGACCTGCTGCGCTTTTCCAGCAACACATTTTTAAGCACTGATCCACAGCATCTGCAGTCCTCACTTTCTCCTCATAAGCTCTCAGATGTAAGGAATGTGGTCTCTGCAGTGTCGACAGGACTGTGCTTCCCACTCCCTTTTCCGATACAAAGGCTGTTGCCAGGTGTTATCTCATTTTTATCCTTTAATACCTCGGAGAAGGTTGATGTAACAGCCTTGCATGGCCGGGTCAGAGACCATCGAAGAGTTTACCACATGTCTGTGTGTCTGGAGTCACTTGTTGTTTCGACCAGGAAAGCACTGGAAATTCACTTCCTGAATATACATTGGGGAAAGGAAATTTACGTTGACAATGGACATGTGCTTCAAGGTCAATATTACTGGCACAAGATTTTAGATCCCGATATTCTATTAATTATATCTAACTTCCACCAGCTGCCAGAGCATTATTCTGGTCTGGATTAGTAATCCAGTGACATTTCCACAGAAACATCGTCTCCACATGGGGCCTATCGGAAACAGCACTGGGCACGTTATTTCTGTGCTGGTCGACAGCTCCGTCAAAAAATTCCCACCAATTTGATTATCGTGATGGGACTGAGGGGGTGGTAATTGGTCAGATTGTAATTATTCTCCTCTTAGGGGACGGGACACTTTTGTGTAATTTTCCGCAATGCCAGGGAGATGTCAGAGTTGGAGCTGGAATGAAACAGCTTCCACAGAGACACGGCTTGTTGAGCAGCACAAGTCTTTAGTTCTATTGCAGGAATGATGTCAGGATCCATTCCCTTTGTCATATCTATTGTGTTCAGCTGTTTCTTCATGTTACGTGCAGCGAATCGAATTGTTTGAAGTCTAGCCTCTGTGATTCTTTGGGGATCGTCCAAGCAACACTTCTGGCTGAGAATGGCGTATACACTGCATCCTTGTCTTTTACACTGATGTGCAGGAAGGTTCCATCTTTTTCGGGGAGTGGTCAAGCTCTAGCTGAGTGGTGTTGCAGCAGATGTGTTCGTCTAACAACCCCAAGAATTATCTGGTGACCTGAGTTCGCATCCTTTTACAGTACATGACGGAATTCAAATCAAAAAAATGTTTGGGATTAAGAGGCTAATGATGATCATGAATCGATTGCTGATTGTGGGAGAATTCGATTTGGTTCACTGATGTCCTTTAGGGAAGGAAACTGCCATCCATACCTGCTCTGGCCCCCATATAACTCCAGACACACAACAATGTCATCGACTCTTAACAGTCCTCTGGGCAATAAATGCTGACCTAGTAAGCGACGCCCTAATCGCAATAAATATTGTTTTCAAATAATATTTGTGGAGTCATTTTCTCTCGTCAGTTGTTCCATGGTTCAACTCCATTTCTGATGGATGTGCCAGGACTGCAGAGCTTCGATCTGATCTGTTTCCTTTGTAATCATTTTCCCCTCTCGATCAGATATTAGTCCTGCTGTTTGGAATGTAAGTACAGTAGCCAGTGTGATAGCTTTAAATGGATTGTCATCAGTTTGGGGTACACATGGTTCTGACTCTGGTATATTCACTCAAAAATGTCAATGAAACATCGATCCGATAATGGAAATAATAGACTGAAAGATTTGAGTGGGTAAAACGTTACAGGTTGTAACTGAATACAATTCTCCTTCTGTCCAGCTGTGATCTACAGTACCACATGAATTTCCAGTTTTGAGCTGCAATTTCTGCAATGCAATTCAGCTGTCTGGCCCCCAGTTGACACCGAGACCCATTCCTCCATCACCCCATGAATGTTTACGATGTGGTAACACTTCCCTTTTAATATTCTCATTCCTCTGAGTGCCTGTCCAGGGTGTCACAGCACTTACTTGTCATGTTTCTGAAGACCCCTAAATATTTTCCGTGGGGTAGCACTGTGGCTCAGTGGATAGCAATGCTGCCTCACAGCGCTGGGGACCCAGATCCGATTCCATCCTCTGACAACTGTTTTGCACATTTTCCCTGTGTCTGTGTGAGTTTTGTCTGCATGCTCCGGTTCCCACCCACAATCCAATAATGTGCAGGTTATTGGCCTTGCTGAACTGCCTATAGTGTTCAGGAATGTGCAGGTTAGGTCCATTAGTCAGGGATAAATATAGGATAGGACAATGGGTCTGTTTGGTTTAGTCTTCAAAGGATCCTTGTGGACTTGGTGGGCCGAAGGGGCTGTTTCCACACTGTAACGATTCCAATTCTAATATTCATCTGAATCTTTTCCGTTCAGTCGTGCCACTTCCGGTTTTAACATTGTAACTGTTTCTCTCTGTTTCTCTCCATGGCCTCGATTAAGAACTTTGTAGTGTCAATGATGCCAATCTTGTGTAACTTCAGAACCAATGAATTTGTATATCTTGTGTTATTGTTCACTTCCCAGTTTATGGTTCTCCATGTTAGGCAGGGATTTTGAGCAGCTTTGATACACATTTTTCAAGCTGTTCAAAACCAGAAATTGCTGGAGAAACCCAACAGGTCTGACAGCATCTGTGGAGACAAAGAAACAGAGGTAGTATTTCAAGTCCAGCTTCACCCTTGTTCAGAACTGAAAAGGATGTTTAATCCCTTGATAGAAGTGGATGAGGAATGATGGGAAACAGAGCATGTGGAGGTGCAATATCACAAAGGATGGGCTTTTGATTGTGGTGAAAGAGAAACAGATGTAAATTGGGTGTATATTAAAGTGTGAATGGGAGAAATGGTTTCTCTCTACTGAGTGCAAGGTAAACAAGACATAGACAAGGTCATAGGGAATCCAGGAAGCAGAATGTATGTAAAATGGAGAACAGCCATAATGGGTTCAGACTGTGAAGCTATGGAAATGAATGTTAGCTCCTACGGGCTGTAACGTACAATCCGTAAAATGAGGTGTTACTCGAGCTTGGGTTGTGCTTCATTGGAACATTGCAGCAGCTCAGGACTGAAAAGTCAGCATGGGAGCAAGGAAGGTTATTGAAATGGGAAGCAGTGAGAAGGTCAAGGTTTTTCTTCCAGACGGAGTGGGAATATTCCTCAGTACAGTCTCTGTTTGATCTCACCATTGTAAAGGAGAATGCATCATGAGGAGCAGACGCTAAGACAGGAAGACTTTATTGAAAGAGTACAAGTGAAATGTCATTTCACCGGGGAGTTGTGATTGAGTCAGTCTCTGCTGATCATATGTTCAGCCACTTGCAGAAGTTCCCCCGAATGATTGAATAGAACCAGACATCTAACCTGATGATTTCTGTCTCATATCTGGTCTGAGTCCTGACGTGGAATTACACCCAGAGAAAGGTCAGAGGGTATACATGGGCAGACATTCAAGCAAATATCCCATACTGCTCAGAAATTATTGATTCTGTTCGAAAAGAAGGATTTGAAAGAAGATGAACCACCCGTGGTTCACAAAGTCTGTCAAGGATACTATTTAATGACAAATTAACGAGCGTTAGAGAGTGCCCAGTTTTAAGACATATATTTCAGGGACCAGGCGCAGATGCGAGGCAAGAATTTCAATTGTGCTTCCGAAATTACACATTGAAATCCCTGCCATTGTTGTTCCATCCTCTTTCCTGCTTGACTCCCCTTTCTGATTCCAGGTTCTCCCTTTCCAAATACTGAGCACATTCTGTCACATTCTGGTCCCTTCCCACTAAATCTGAAGTGCTTTGATCAAGTCTATCTTCCTTGAAGTAGCATCAAGCTACGTTTGTGCTGCCACTTTGCCTCTAGTTTCACTGTGGTTCAGCCTCTCCATTCATGCTGTTTTACACCTCCCACTCACACCTCACTCTGGAAAGTTTCCTTCTAGGAGTAAACTTTATTGAAAACCCCTCTTCCCCTTTGCACTAAATAATCCAAATTTCAAGAAGTATTCATGCCTTCATCTCACTGTGCTAAAGGCAACTGCATGCTGACCGTGTGGTATAACAATTCCCTTTCTTACATAACTCTGACCAGAGAAACGTTTACACTGTAGAGATCATCACCCCCTTGAGACACATGAATTTATTTACTTGACATCTTATTGGCACTAGTAAGAGTTTCACACTGCCTTAGTACTGTAACATGGAGAAGAACAAATCACAGTATGAAGTTTAGGCTGAGTGTTGTTTACCTGTCATTGTTTTAAATATTTTTTTCAAATTTGCAATGCTGATTAGTAAATGCTTGTACTTGAAGTTAGTATCAAATGGAATGGAAGACGTTGAGAGGTGACACTCTGGAAGTTAATAAAATCATGGGAGGCATGAAAGGGTGAATTGCCAAGGTCTTTTCCACACGATGGGCCAGACCAACCATATAGGATACAGCTTTAATGTGGAAAGGGGAAGATTTAACATTGTCAAAACGGCAACTTTTTCACGCCGAGGAGGTGTGTGTATGGAATGAGCTACCAGATGCGCTGGTAGATGCAAGTACAGCGACAACATTTAAAAGACATTTGGACAAACATATGAATGAGAAACGTTTAGATTAGATTAGATGACATTACAGCGTGGAAACAGGCTCTTCGTCCCAACAAGTCCACACCGACCCGCCGAAGCGCAACCCACCCATACCCATACATTTACCGCTTACCTAACACTACGGGAATTTTTTAGCATGGCCAATTCACCTAACCTGCACATCTTTGGACTGTGGGAGGAAACGGGAGCAGCCGGAGGAAACCCACGCAGTTTAGAGGCATGTGGACCAAATGCAATCAGATGAGACTAGTTTCGTTTGGAAAACATGGTCAGCATTGACAGGTTGGATGAAATCTTTGTGTATATTATGACTGTATGAATCTAGAAAGCGCGGAAAAAAACAAGACATAGATGGATAAAGGATGAAAAGATATGATGTAAATAAATTGGCAAGAAATATAAAATCAAGCATCACAAGTTTTTCTGTGTGTATATAAAAAGTTGAAGATGAGTGTGTGACATTTGATAGAATGAAAGTCAGGAAAGTATATTGAGGACATTCGGAGGGTATGACTGGGGAAGTGGCTACAGGGAACAGGCAGATAATTTACGCCAGTATTTGACATCAATCCTTACAGGGAAGGCACTGTAAGTATTTCAGAATCATCAAGAAAATGGTAATAGGAGGGTTCTCGAACTGTCTCTAACAAAAGGTACAAGATTTTTAACAACATATAAAATTAAGGATAGGCAGGTCATCAGTAATTCATAATTGGTTTGAAACGACGTGGCTACAGAGTGACTGGTGCCACTGTGTGAAATATTCCATAACTCTGGATAACAGAAGTGTTCCATCAAAACTCGTGAAGCTCCAATATGGCGCCTGTTTTCAAGGATGGAGCGAGGCAGAAGGGAGGAACCACTTAGCCTGACCATTATTGTTGGGAATCTGCGACAGTCTGTTATTAGGAAGGAATTGCAGGGTGTTAGAAAAGCTTCAGGCAGTGTCCATATGTTTTGTGAAAGGGAAACTATATTTTGCCTTGTAAACTCATGCAAAGTTTTTCTGGACATCCCATGAGAATGTAACAAGCGGACTTAATAAAGGGGAACTGGTAGACATGAGGCTTTCCAGAGATTTTCCACAAGGTATCACATAGTAAAGGTTCTTCCACCAGACAGAACCTCAGAATATGATGGATAACATGGGATGACGGATGGTTATCACAAAGAAATTGAAGAGTCAGGGTTCATCGATCTTTATGATAAAGACATATCTACTGGAGTAGCACGAATATCAGTCCAATAGCTTCAGTTATTGACATGTATACTGACAGCCTGAAGGAGAGAGCTGAGTGCAATACGCATCCGAGTTTGAGGATGACACTGACAAACAAAAGGCCGGCTGTTATTTAATAAAGAAGAGTTCCAGCAAAAGACCAGTACAAAGGAATTGGAGTGTTCCTGCGCATGAAACTTAAAGTCATCATGCTGATGCAGAAAGTAACTAGATTGGTACATTAAACGGGTTTCTGGGATGAAAGGGTTGAATTATTGAGTACATTTAAAATAGTGAGGCAATTATTCATTGTGCTTAAAATGAATGAGTGCGACATTACTGAAGTGGACAAGGTACAGGGGGGGCTTGACAAAGTATTTGTTGAGAATGTGGTTCCACACCTGGGCAGAGTGTCTCACTCCGTGACATTGATACAGAATAAGGGATATCATTTTCAAACCGAGATGTAAAGAAATGTCATCTTTCAGAAAATAGTGAATGTCTGGTATTCCCGAACCCAGAGAGTAGTGGAAGGTGGGTCACTGAATGTATTTACAGAGGGGGTGGATTGGTTTCGGATATATAAGCGAGTTGAGAAGGGGTAGCAGGAAAATGGAGTTGAACTAGCCTGGATTGTACAAGTACATTTTCGAAACAAGGCCTAACCATCAGTGTGACCTCGATCTGCTCCTGTGTAGCAGGTCGGAAGGTCTGAATGGAACATCAGGGCATAGGGCTGAGGGACACGAGTGGGCCATGCAGCCATTTGACACTACTTCATCTGTAAAGTATGTCATGGTTCATCTCACTGTGCTCTCGGCTGCACTTTTCTCTCCATGCACCATTATCCCTGATACACATGTCTATGGAAAATCAGACAATGCCAGCCTCGATATAACACAAAGATTCAGCCATCACAAACTTCTGGGAAAGAGAATTCCCACTTGAATAAATGACCACTTTGTGAATTATCCTCAGTCCGGTTCTGACTATGGTTGGAGGGTGCCACTGTTGCCTTTTCTAGTACCGCACCTCCACTGTTTGCAGCAATTTTAAATGTAACCAGGTTGGCGATATGGCCGATGATAAAGCTCTCAGACTGGGTCAGGTTCAGCGATAGGAACAAGTCAGGCAGATTTCTTTAGTCAGCCACATACAACTAATAAAAATAACGGAGCAGCATGGTGGATCTTTGGTTAGCACTGCTGCCTCATATCACCAAGGAGCTGGGTTCAATTTCAACCTTCAATTCTACCCGCATCTGTGTGTGTTTCCTCCCAGTGATCCAGTTTCCGCCCACAGTCCAAAGATGTGCAGGTTAATTGACCATGCTCAATTGCCCATTGTGGTCAGGGATGTGTAGGTTCGCTGGTTTAGTCATGGAAAATGCACAATTACATGGTTAGGGTAGTGTGATAGGTCTGGGTGGGATGCCGTTCGTGGGCCAGTGTGTACTCAATGGACAGAATGTCCTGCTTCGACACTGTAGAGGTTCTATGACAATGACAAGTTTGGTCTAGACAAACACCCAGTGGTTATTTACCTGATCCATGCTCCTCACGGTCTTGCATATTTCAATATGATCATCTCTCATTCCAAGGATAATCTATTAAAGCCTTCATAATATTTCTGGAATATGTGAAGTGAAACATCTCTGAACTGCTTCCAATGTAATTATATCTTTTCTCTGGTAAGGAGACAAAAAAACACCTCACATCAGAGGAGGTTATTTATTATTTTCTCAGTGTTGTGAGACTTTGGAAATCTCTTCCCGTCGAGCATTGGAGGCAGAGATATTGAATATTTTTGAGGCACAGACAGTAGGTTCGTAGATAACAATGGAGTCAAGGATTATGGGCAGGAATATGCAGTGTGGGGGAAATGCTGGCAGTAGTACAAAATGACACTGATGCAAAACACCCAGGAACATAATGCAAAATAAATGTAAGGTAGATAAATAAAATAAATGCAAAAGTGATAGAATAGACGGAGAGACCAGTCGTGGTGGTTTAACCTGAGGGTGAGCACACCTAAGGTGTTGAAGTGAGACTGAGAGAGTGTCCACTTCATGGTAACCTCATGGTAATTTCAGTGTGGGAAATTGAACCTGGTATACTCCCTCAGCATCACAAACCAGCCATCCAGCCAAATGAGTGGGAGACTGTGTAACTGTTACAGACAGAAACAGCCACAGACAAAGGACAATAGAAAATTTCATAACATGGGGAAAAGGTACAAATCAGATAACGGTCAAGGTAACGGCTGAGGATAAAAATGTTCTCGGCTAGAAATTGTATTTTATAACGAGATAAGTGTTTTGAAGCTGTCTTTTGGCTGAATAAAATAAGGTGAGACAAGTGAACTAACCAGAATACTAATTGTTATTGCTTATCAATAACAATAAAATAAATGTAGGTTTTGGTCAGTCTGTGTAAAATGAGCTTATCATTACATAAAAGTATACAACTGATGGAATATATGGTTTGGAGTGTCCGTCCCCGTGGGAAATGCCCTCGAACATGCGCTTGAAGAAAACCAGGGCAAAAGTGCCTGAGTGTTGGCTGGTCAGTGACAGGAACCCAGAAGGTTGAATAACTGAAAGTTCCTGCAACATGGAGCTGAGAAAACCATCAAATAAGCCGCAACCTTATTATATGCTAGAGCATATTAGAAGGGTTGATTGGCCTCGTGATGGATTTTAATTGTATGTGATTTGATTAACATACGTCTCTACTCCTTCCCTTTATATGTTACATACTGGTGCATTGACATTTTCCTGAAAAAGGAAATTACTTGGAACATTTTCTGGAACATCCCATAATCTGCATTCTCCAGCTTATTCTATCACCGTGTGAAGGTATTTGAAAGGTGAGAGATAAAGAGAGAAGGGGGAAAGGTGGTGTGTGCAGCAGCAAGAAGTGATGGAGCATGAGCCTTGTTCGGATAGGTGCAATAACAGATATACAGTGTTTATAGTGTGGGGGTAAAGTGGAGAGAGAGAGAGAGAGAGAGAGAGAAGGTGCTGCATGCAGCAGTGAGAGTGGTGGAGCATGAGCCTTGTTCGGGGATAGATGCTGAAACAGATTTCAATGAGTGTGCGGGAGCAGAGAGAAGATGGTGGCCCTTATCCAGGCAGAATGGGGAATGTTATTGATGCCTGTCCTGTACTGTTGGACATTTCTTCAGACCACAGAACCTGCATTGAGCTGGTCAGTGAGCTGCCACCACTGTGCAGGGCAGCTCCAAACTGAGAAACTCAACCGTTTGTTTTTACCTCGTTTGCCAATTGGCCTTTTCAAGATGGTACCAGTGCCAGGGATCACAAAATATCCATGGGCCATCCAAGTGATGGTGTTTAGCTCAGCCATGAAGGGTGGGAGAATTTGGCCCGTGGGGTGGGGTGGGAAGTTAATGAGGTAAGTTCGATAAGATAGCACCAGGAAACTAACTCGGCCTTGTACAGATAATCCCTCAGTCGTACTCAATGAAAATAGCACTGAGATAAATTATTGTTAGTTTCTGCCCAATGAGTTGAAGAATCTGCTGAACCTACTCCCCGTTACAATGCTGAAGAACAAATGCTCACTCAAAACCTCCATCATCCGAACTTGCACCAATATCCCATTCACCCATCATTCCTGGGAATACTGGCTCACAGTGCAGGATGCTGTCAAAATATCTCCGTTTCAGCATTCTGAAACCTATGATTTTCCATGAAATTGTCTCTCAATCTCCCTTTCCCTTTTTTCCCCAAAATTATTTTATTTGTTGATATTTAAACTGATCCCCCCGCCATCTCTCTCTGGGAGTGACGTTCATACCCATAGCACGCCCTTGTCATGGCACAATGGACATATGGGGCTGTAAATGGATGGGAGCTGCATATCCTGTCACTTCCAGCATGGGCTGCAATTTTCCTCGTTATGGGCAGTGATCTAACACAGTGTTATTGAGCAATGTACTGGAGTTGTGAAAACACATGCTTTGACGGTAACTGTTCCAGGTTTACAGATCCATTCACTGCACAGCTCCCCATACTGTACAGCTGCCTTGTCCACGTCTATAGAGCAAGACACTGGTGCGGGCTACATATCACCCCATGCTGGACAGAACGTTTCGTCAGTGTTTTTGAATCAGTTCATTGGTGTGTACTGTACAGCTTCACGTCTTGAACAGATAGCTCGTGGACTGGAGAGACCTATGCTACATTCCATCCTGGACTGATTGCTGGGTTGCACTGAACCTGGTCTGCACAGTTCTCCATCTTGAGCAGACACCTCACCTGGGCTTATACGGTCTGGGCTGGATCTGTGAAGTAGATTAGCTATGTGATATAATATCACTCCTCCAGCATGGCGCATTCCGCTGTCAAATCCTGCTTCTGTAACATGTTGTTTATTGAGTAATTCGCCAATTAAAACGTGAATATCTGTCCTTTTTATTATGGAACTGAGCAGACACATCTCAAAATATATGATGAAGGTGATCTTGACCGGAACATTTTCTTATTTATAAGGTAAATGTGAAGTGCTGTGTTTCAGATGCAATTCGCTTGGTCAAAATATTCGACATTAAGCAAAACACAAGTCATTCAACCATTGTCTACATAACACACAAAAAGCAGAATAATAGATTGTCTAACTACTAAACAATAACTGTTCCAATATGGTAACATCCTATAAACACACACTTTTCAAAAAACTAATTCAGGAAACAGATTGTCTCACATGCAGTTCTCCAATCCAGGAGGAAAGAACATCAAAAGACAATTCTGAGAGAATCCTCAGAGAGAGTGTAGCAGCTGGGAGAGATTTCCTGCCTTCCAATCCTGCTGCGAACCCCAGCAATAACTGGGGAAATGTAAAACGAAGAATCCTGGTTCTGTGACAGCTTGACCGGCACTTCATAGGACCAGGTCGCAGCTGCAAGGATCACAAGGAGTGGACTGCATCTACACTGTTTATGGTACTGTAGGAGCCTTTCAGAAATGCCTAACCCCACTTAAGCCGTTAAATGATGGTAAGATAAATCTCAAAGCGAAACATAAATAAATAAAACGAAAGGATGCAGTGGGCCTGGTTTTCAGTCACAACCAGCCTTTAGAGCCCAGCAATTCCGACCGTGCCAAAACATAGTAAGATCATCGAGCTAGTGAATAGAAAGCATCATCTCTCTGCCTCACCTCTAACTTTACAATTGGAGATGATGCTGTTAGCCCAATAGTCAACGATGTCAACATCCCAACCAGACCAAACATTATTATGACTTATAAGGATTGTAGTGAAAGGGTTAACTGGAGCTGTTTGTACATTGACTGTGATTGATGTCAGTCTCCATGGATACTAACTGTGTCATTGAAGGGTTTCCCTCTTCTACTAGTAAGGGGCTTCCTTCAGCCTGTTATTCCATAGTATAAACGGCAGCGTCATCCTCAAGATGATTGGACTCAGCAGCTACAGGAAAAGGGAGAGGAAGAGAATCTTAGAACAACAGACTGGAATGTTTCAGCAATGGATCAGAATGTGAGAGCATTAGACTGGAATGTTCCAACAATGGACAGTAGTTTGTCCTTGGGTCTATACTTGCTTTCTCAGAATTGGGCATGTTCAGAGTTGAGGATACGAGTCGACTGATGATTATTCAGGCAGGTTACTATCCTATCCTCGCTATTATTGGTGTTCCAGGTAAGCCTATCTCTGTCAATTCTATTAGCGATGGTCAAGGTTATTGCTATTTCTGTTATTTATATTTATCAAATATATAACCTGTTATCTTCATTTTCAGTCACAAATTCCACTTCATTTCAATCAATTTCCGAATCCTCACTCATAAACATCTAAGAAGGAACAAGACTGTTCAGACCCTTGATTTTTCCTTTTGTCCTGAACTGTTTTATGTCTATATATTCTCTCTGTTATCAACCCTGCCTACGCCCACCACTATAATATCCCCAGTCTCCAGCTCTGCCTCAAAGCTATTGCAAAATAGGCCATCATCTGCCCCCTTGTTAACTTCAAATTTTACGGTTCCAGTTATAAATATTTTGACTACAAACTTGTACCTATCTCTCCAGTTATTTCATAATAGTGATCTCATATCAGAATAAGAATGTCACTGTCCGTTTTCTGACTCTCAAGGCATTGTTTCAAATTCTACCAGAACCAATGATAGAACTTAAATTCAAATGGCAACAATCGGAAATGAACCTCATTTTACAAACAGCAACCATAACCCACCATGATTTATTTCATTATTTCACAAATAGCCTTTGGTAAAGAAACCAAGTGTGACAAAAAAAGGTCGGCTCCATATTGTCTTGACAAATGGTCTCGCAGTCAATCACAATTAGTGATGGATGACAAATGCTGCCCTTGCCAGTGATGCGGATATCTCGTGAAACAACAGAATTAAAGGTGAAATAAACCAAGGAACTGTGGATGGTGGAGATCTGAAATAAAATTCCCCAGCGTCTGAAAACATTGGAGAATCTCAGAAAGTATGGCAACCTCTGTCAGGAGAAAAAAAGTTTGAATCTAGTGATCCTATATCACAACTGAAAGCAACTGGGAAGTAATGCTATTTATATCAAGGATGGTCTGAGACGTGAGGGGGAGGTTAGTTGAATGGATGTAGAAATGCCCAGCGAGAAAGAGAGAGGGAGATAGAGAGAGAGATAAATGAAAAGCAAACATAGGAACTGCTGATGATGAACTAGAAGGAAAATAACATGGGAGCTTATTCTAAAATTTCCCATTTTTCCATATTCCTGTATATCATGTGAACTTAGATGTGTCCCTGTCTACATTGAGTTATATTCCCTCTGTCTTTATTCTCTGAGTGTGATGATCAACCCCATCGGCACTACTGGTGCCACCCTTATAGTTGCTGAGAATCAAAGAAACGGAATGTCACATTGCTAACTGAATTTTTTGAAGAAAGGAACTGTAACTGTAGGGCTGTGCAGAGATGTAACTTTTCTTTCTGCTAAGAACAGAAACATTTTCAACACTGATTGGGTGCACTGAGTGTGGGGGGATTTGACTTGCTCCAGTAATTACAGCGTAAAGAGACGTTCTGTGGACGCTTTTGATGTGTTTGTGTTATCAGCTGCTGCGTCTATTCAGAGAGACCCAAGCGTATGGTGACCCCACTCTGGACGAGATATGAGCACTGCGTTTACAGAGTGTTCTGGGTTCATGGTAATCACATGGAGTCATGGCTGCACAGAAGGGAAGCTCCATACATAGAGAGGACCAGGGCACTGCATGTTCCTACCAGGAATTTCCAGGACCATTTTTCAAAGCTAGACACATTCCAAGTGTAAAATGTGAAACCAGCTTCTTTCAAAAATGAGGTGGTCACTGAGCTGGGTCCCCTCCTTCAAACTCACACCAGGGACAGGACTGTGCTGACACTCACCATGAAGTGTATTGGATTGATTCTGGAACTTTCCAGACAGGAGTGAGCGACATGTCCAGAGTGCAGTCCTCCGATATCTCACAAGCTAATAGGAGCCACCTGCCTGCTGAGAGGAATACATTGGTTCTGTCTCCACAGAAGAAGGTGCAGAAACGAACTTCCAGAAATACTAGGGAACAGGGGCCGTGGTGAAAATGAGAGGCTGCGCGAAATTGGAATTAATGAAGAGTCTGTCTTTGAAAATCTAGTCGAATTGAAGATTGGTATGTTGCTGCATCTGATGAGGTACATCCCCGAATATTGAGGAGGTGACAACAGAGCTAGTAAAAGAATTACTGACTATTCGTCAAAGCTGGTTAGATCCTGGAAAGGATACTGCAGACTGGAAAATAGCTATTGTAAACCTAAACATTTAAAACAGGACGGAGAGGGCAAACAGAAAACTAAATACCTTGATGTCAGCTGTGAGAAAAATATTGTAACCTTTTATAAGTAATGGGACAACTACACACTTGGAAAATAATGATATGATTTGGTAGAGTCAGCCTAGATTCAGGAAAGGAAAGGAAAAGACAGTGCAAAGGAGTTTCACCAGACTGAACCCTGGCATGATGGTACCATGTGCAACAAGAATGAGACAGCGTGATGGTAACTATGTGGTTAACCTGTAGCACTGTGAGAGAACCAAGGTGAAACTTGACGGTTATGGACGGGCACACGTGTTGTCCCAAACAACCATTGAGAAGGTGAGCAATTTCGTACTTTCCATAGGATGCTCGATTCCCAGTAGTTTACGTGCCAGTGCATAGACCTCATTTCGCTGAACAGAGAGGTACAGGCTCCGAATGAACTCTGAACATTGTAATTCACAGTTGTCGTGTGACCCTACACTCAACGTTACAATTTCCATAATCCTGTCAGCACCAACAATACCTTTCTTCTGAAACAGTTAGCCATTCCCCACCAGCTTCTGAATTCCAGAGAGAAATAGGTCTGCTCTCTCAGCGATGGAAGATGCCTTTGAGACTAGTTAAAAAAAGGCTTCACTCCCACTGCCAGAAAAGCATGCTAACATAACCCTGATGCACTGCGAATAATGAAGCCACGAGGAATACCATGGAACAGTCCATCTGTGCAGTTCCTGCTCCATTTGTTTGTTATGCTGAAGCATCTCTGACACTTTCCTGTTCCTGTGTTAGTGAGTTGAGAAGCTGAATGTCCTCTTCCTGTTCCTTTGTAAACGACTCCAGGTGTGAAATGGTCACTTTTTGATCCCGTGTAACTTGATGTGTGGGAGTGAGCAGACTCCTTGTCTTCCTGTGTAATGGCAGGAGGGATTGAATGGGCTATCCCTCTTCTTGTCCAGTAGTCTTGATGGGCCCAATGACTTTGCCATATTCCTGTGAAGCCAGATTGAGGTACTGAGTGACCTCCTCAGTTTACTGTGGAAATGTGCAGTGCTGTTTCATGAATGTTACCGACAGTTTAACAGCTTGAACGTTGTCTCAGTCTTGTTCCACATGGACATAGACTGCATTAGGAGATCAAAGATGACGAAGATTTCTGAATATTGTGCATCATACAGTAAATATCCCCATTTCTGATCGATGTGGACTCAATGGGATGAATGGCCTGCTTCTGCCCAGCAGGGATTCCCTGCTGACAAACTGGGGATGCCTGGGCTGAGGTAGCTACCCTGAGGATTTCCTGAAGAGATGCCCCACGGCTGAGATGATTGATGCCCACCGATGATAAACATGTTCCATTGTGCTGTGGATGACTCCAAACACTGGAGAGTTTGCAATGGATTCTGATGAAGTGCAATTTTGCTCAAGCTCCTTGAAGTTAAATATTGCCTTGATGTCAGGACCAGTCGCTCGTTGGTAAGTCCTTATATTCAGCTTCTATTGTTCCTATCAATAGGTCATCGTGTAGGAGCAGGCAGTGATTTCTTCCAACAGGGGGTAGTGATTGTCGGAATTCTCTATTCTAGAGAGTCGAGGAGCTATAGCAGTAATTGGCCTCAAACTGCACCTGTCTAGCAAGTTGGCGGGTCAGAATAGGAGCAGGGTTAGATGGTTCGACACTATTAACCTTCTATCGCTCACATTCATAGGTCATGGTGTAGGAGCAGGCAGTGACTTCTTCAAACAGAGAGTAGTGAATGTCAGGAATTCTCTATTCCAGAGAGTCAGTGGAGCTATAGCAGTAAGTGGCCTCCAACTGTTTGTAGCAGATCGGATGGTCTGAATGGAACATCCGAAAAGGAGCAGGGTTAGATCGTTATACACGATGAACTTTCTCCAGCAGGCACTAAAATTGTGACTGATCAGGTTATGTTCTCAGCCCCACTTTCCTGTCTGTATCCCATTATCTGTGACTCACTTCTCTGTCAAATATTTAACTAACTCAGCTTTGGATAAATGTGAACAAAGAGGCACCACATACCTCTGGAGAAGAGACTTCCTACTCCAAAGGTCCTTTTAGAATTTCTCCTCATCTCTCTTACAGAGTCATAAAGCACAGAGAACTGTCCACATCAGACATTCCAATCTGATCTCATCCCATTTTCCAGAATTAGGCCCATATTCCTCCAAATCCTCCTATTAATCTGTATATCCAGATGCCTATTAAATGTTGTAACTGTACCAGCCTCCATCACTTTCTCTGAGAGCTCATTCCATACACACACCACAATCTGCATTAAAATTTTGTCCCTTTACGATCATTCCTCTCTCACGTTTAGCCTTTGTCCAATAGTTTAGGACTCCCCTATTCTGGAAAAAAAGACCTTGGCTATTCACATTATCCATTTTCTTCATGATTTGATAAAACTCTATAATGTCACGTCTCAGCCTCTGATGCTCGAGAGTAAACGAGCCCCAGCCTGTCCAGCTTCTCCCTGTAGATCATCACTCCATGTCCGACAATATCCTTGTGAATCATTTCTGCATCCTCTCAAGTTTAACAGCATCCTACCTGTAGGAGAAAGTGAGGACTACAGATGCTGGAGATCAGAGCTGAAAATGTGTTGCTGGAAAAGCGCACCAGGTCAGGCAGCATCCAAGGAACAGGAGAATCGACGTTTCGGGCATCAGCCCTTCTTCAGGAATGAGGTTAATGTGTCCAGCAGGCTATATAAAACGTAGGGAGGAGGTACTTGGGGGAGGGGCGTTGGGAATGCGATAGGTGGAGGGACGTCAAGTTGAGGGTGAAAGGCCGGAGTGGGATGGGGGCGGAGAGGTCAGGAAGAAGATTGCAGGTTAGGAAGGCGGTGCTGAGTTCGAGGGAGTTCCAAAACAGTTCAAAAACTGTACCACCCAGATGGCCTCCTTCTTCAAGGACCGCAAATTCCCCCCAGACGCAGTCAACGATGCCCTCCACCGCATCTCTTATCTCTTCCACTTCCCACTGCTCCGCCCTTGAGCCCCGCCCCTCCAACCGCCACCAGGACAGAACCCCACTGGTCCTCACCTACCACCACACCAACCTCCATGTCCAACGTATCATCCGCCGTCATTTCCGCCACCTCCAAACGGACCCCACCACCAGGGACATATTTCCCTCCCCTCTCCCATCAGCGTTCCGAAAAGACCACTCCCTCCGTGACTCCCTCGTCAGGTCCATACCCCCCACCAACCCAACCTCCACTCCCGGCAACTTCCCCTGCAAACGCAAGAAATGCAAAACTTGCGCTCACACCTCCTCCCTTACCTCCCTCCAAGGCCTCAAGGGACACTTCCATATCCGCCACAAATTCATCTGCACCTCCACACAATCATCTATTGCATCCGCTGCACCCGATGTGGCTCCCTCTATATTGGGGAAACAGGCCGCCTCCTTGCGGAACGTTTCAGAGAACACCTCTGGGACACCCGGACCAACGAACCCAACCACCCCGTAGCCCAACACTTCAACTCCCCCTCCCACTCCACCAAGGACATTCACGTCCTTGGACTCCTCCATCGCCAGACCATGGCAACACGACGGTTGAAGGAAAAGTGCCTCATCTTCCGCCTGGGAACTCTCCAACCACAAGGGATGAACTCAGATTTCTCTAGTTTCCTCATTTCCCCTCCCCCCACCTTGTCTCAGTCAAATCCCTCGAACTCAGCACCGCCTTCCTAACCTGCAATCTTCTTCCTGACCTCTCCGCCCCAACCCACTCCGGCCTATCACCCTCACCTTAACCTCCCTCAACCTATCGCATTCCCAACACCCCTACCCCAAGTCCCTCCTCCCTACCTTTTATCTTAGCCTGCTGGATACACTTTCCTCATTCCTGAAGAAGGGCTGATGCCCGAAACGTCGATTCTCCTGTTCCTTGCATGCTGTTTGACCTGCTACGCTTTTGCAGCAACACATTTTCCGCATCCTACCTGTAGCAGAGTGAACTGAATTAAATACAATATTCTACATCTGGCCTCACCAACATCCTGCCCAGTTCCAACATGATCTTCCAACTCGCATACTCAATGAACTTATCAATAAAGGCAAGCATACCAAACCCCTCTTCACCACCCTGTCTACCTGTGACTCCACTTTCAAGGATCTTTGGGCCTGCACATTTTTGTTCAACAACATTCCATAGGACCTCACCATTAATTGTATATGTCTTGTCCTGTTTTACCTTAGCCAAATGCAACTATTTACATTTATCTAAATTTAACTTCATCTGTCACTCCTTGCTCCATTGGCCCATCTGATCGAGGTCCCATTGTACACTGACATAAACCTTGCTGGCTACTGCACCTCCAATTTTAATGTCGTCTGTCAACATAATAAACAAGCGCATATTCGCATTCAAATCATTTATATAAATAATGAAAAGCAGTGGATTCAGCTCTGCTCCTTGTGGCACGTCACTGGTCATATGCCTCCAGTCTGAAAAGCAGTCCTCTACCACCCTCTGTCCCCTAGCTTCACTCTAATTTTATAGTCACTTGGCTAGCTTACCTTGCATTTATTTATGACCTAACCTTACTAACTTGTCTGCCATGCGGAATCCTGTCGAATGCATTGCTGAAGTCTATATGGACAGCGTATACCACACTGCCATCACCAATCTTCTTTGTTACCTCAACAGAAAATGCAATCAACTTTGTTAGAAATGAGTTCTCATGCACAAAGCCATTATGACTATCCTTCTTCAGGTGTTCCATTTGCAAATACATCTAAATCCTGACCCTCTCAATGCTCTCCACCAACATGGCCACCAATGACGTCAGGCTCTCTGATCAATAGTTCAGGACAATATTTCCCTTCCTCGTCCCACACTTCCGCTGCGTACTTCAAATGTTAATGTAACCGGGTTGGTGATATGACCAACAATATAGGTCTCAGAGTGCATGAGGTTTAGGAACAAGTCAGGCAGGGTTCTTTAATCTGCTAAAATTAACAAGTTTATGATCGAAATAAGGTTATTCAAACTACGACAGGAAGATGAATGACAAACGGTTTGAATATTGCAAATCTGTGCGTCGATGTTTCCCTCTCTAAAAATACTGATGCATGCACAGGTTTGATGACAAACTGAAAAATATAATCTCTGCAGAACGTTAACTTGAAAGAACTGTGCCCAAATATTAATTGTGCTCATGACGAAAGGAAACATGAGGGATTGTTCCAAATATCATTCAGCTTATTCTGCTCTTACAAGCTACTACAATGGGATTACTTCCTGGAACAGGTGGATTTAGCTGACTTCCCTTCACATCAGGTAGTGGGGCGATTCCAGTGAATGCTCGACAGGAATCCTCCATGAGTGGTTAAGATGACTGAGGAGTTTTCAGCTCACACACCTTGCTGGGAGGAGGAACACAGAGAGAGAGGGAGCAACAGGTTATTCCTTCTCAGGAAGGTTACATTTTCTCCCTCCCTGAGCCGAATCACACAATGACGTTATTCTACCCCAAGCTGGACAAAATGAGGTCTATTTGAACAGTGAATGAACTGTACGACTCCATCACAGTCCCTGATCCATGTAGGTACATCACTGCTGCTGTTGAACACCCAACCATTTCTTTCGGAACAAATAGCGCCACGAGATTTAAAGATGTGTTTATATGTTCCCGTATACTTTTATAATACAACTTGCATATCTTCACAATATCTGCATTTAAATGAAAGCATCTTATTCTTAATTTAGCTCCAGGTCTTATTCTCCCATAGAAGATAAAATATCAATCAGGTATTCACCAGCTCAAAATCTTATATGGTCAATAAGAACATTTCTCATTCTCAGGCCTAAGCTTCGAATCGTACGTAACTCAATGCCTTCATGGCAAGAACGAGTAAAGAGAAACATCTTTGAAAAGTTTCAAAAACACTTTGTTTTTCACTTCAGTGGAATTACAACCACACACAATACATCACATGCTGACTCAACATCGGCCTGTACAGATGCAGTAAAGCATCCTTTAGATCAGACACTATACTCTTTATCAAGAAAAAAAGTATCACTTAATTTTATTTCCAAATCACGTGCTGCATCTACAGACTAAGTTGTTGCGCTTTATGGACCAGGACACGCAAATCCCTTTGTACCACCGAGTTTTGCATTCTGCCTCCAGTTACATAATATAAAGTTGTTTCATGATTCGTACAAAACACAAACTGCCCATCACCGACATCGTACATTTTTTTTTGCTGAAGGTTTGCTCCCAACCCTCCCATGTCTGTATCCCATTGCAGACACTGTGTCTCCACTTGACATCTTATTAAATGACTATCCTGGTGTGAGGGCAAATTGAGCTCCAATCCATTCGGTCCCATAATCCAAATCATCATTCTAGATTGTAAACCATTGATAAACTCACATTGATCCCCGAGGAATTTCACTAGTGACAGCTTTCCAATCTGAAAATAAGTAATTATCTCTATTCTGTGTTTCCTGGTAGCTGA
Source organism: Chiloscyllium punctatum (assembly GCF_047496795.1). Classification (NCBI taxonomy): domain Eukaryota; kingdom Metazoa; phylum Chordata; class Chondrichthyes; order Orectolobiformes; family Hemiscylliidae; genus Chiloscyllium; species Chiloscyllium punctatum. The sequence continues at coordinate 1,148,329 of NW_027309825.1, forward strand.
CCAGGACTCCCTGTTCCTCTGTGGCAGCCTAGAAATGTTGCATGGCCTCCTGCTATGCTGTGTAGCTGGTTGTCGATTTATGTCTGCTCTCAGGGATCCACCCTCCGGCCATTTGTTGTCAGATAATCAGGTGGAGTTCATACTCTAAATGTTCCTGATCCCTGAGAGTTTACAAGACGAGCACAGAATATAGACTAACATTTGACTGATCAGGTTATGTTCTCAGCCCCACTTTCCTGTCTGTATTCCATTATCTGTGACTCACTTCTCTGTCAAATATTTAACTAACTCTGCTTTGGATAAATGTGAACAAAGAGGCACCACATGCCTCTGGAGAAGAGAATTCCCACTGAAATGGTCCTATTAGAATTTCCCCTCATCTCCCTTACAGTGTCATCAGCACGGAGACCTGTCCACAAAACTCAGATATCCTAAGCTGATCTAGTGGTATTTGCCAGCATTAGGCACATATTCCTCTAAATCCTTCCTATTAGTATGCATCTCCAGATGCCTTTTAAATCTTGTAACTGTACCAGCCTCCATTACTTTCTCTGAGAGCTCATTCCATAAACACTACACAACCTGTGTGAAAACATTGACCCTTTGCTATCTTTCTCCTCTCACCTTAAGCCTTTGTCCTATAGCTTTGGAGTCCCCTAACGTGGGAAAAAAATACCTTGGCTATTCAGATTATCCATGTTCCTCATGGTTTTATAAACCTCTATAATGTCATGCCTCAGCCTCCAATGCTCCAGAGTAAACAAGCCCCAGTCTGTCCAGTCTCTCCCTGTAGCCTAATCCCTCCATGCCCAGCAATATCCTTGTACATCTTTTCTGCACCCTCTCAAGTTTAACAACATTCTACCTGTAGCAGAGTGAAATGAATTAACACAGTATTCTAAATATGGCTTCACCAACATCCTGCCCAGTCGCAACGTGATCTCCCAGTTCACATGCTCAATGTACTGATCAACAAAGGCAAGCAGACCAAAACCCACCTTCACCACCCTGTCTCCCTGTGACTCAATTTCAAGGATCTATGATCCTGCGCCCTTTTGTTCAACAGCATTCTGCAGGACCTCACCATTAATTGTATATGTCCTACCCTATTTTACCTTTCCAAATGCAATACTTCACATTTATCTAAATTTAACTCCATCTGTCACTCCTTGGCCCATTGCCCCATCTGATCAAGGTCTCATTGTGCTCTGAGGTAAAACTTGCTGGCCATTGCGCCTCCAATTTTAATGTCATGTGCAAACATAATAAACAGGCAAATATTCATAGTCAAATCATTTACATAAATCAAGAAAAGTTGCGGATTCAGCACGGCTCCTTGTGGCACATCACTGGTCATGGATCTCCAGTCTGAAAAGCAGTCCTTTGCCACCCTCTGCCTCCTACCTTCACTCTAAATTTGTCGTCAATTGCTAGCTTATCTTGGATATATTTATGACCTAACCTTACTAACTTGTCTGCTATGTGAGATCCTGTCGACTGCCTTGCTGAATCTATATGGATAGCGTCTGCCACACTGCCATCATCAATCTTCTTTGTCACCTCTTCACAAAATGCAATCAACTTTGTTAGAAATGATTTCCCATGCACAAGGCCATGTTGACTATCCTTCATCAGTTGTTGCATTTGCAAATACATGCAAATCCTGCCCCTCTCAATGCTCTCCAACAATGTGGCCAAAAATGACGTCTGGCTCACTGATCTATAGTTCAGGTCACTATTCCATTTCCTCGTCCAACGCTTCCGCTGCTCAGTGCAAATGTTAATGTAACCGGGTTGGTGATATTATCAATAATATAGGTCTCAGACTGTGTGAGGATTAGGAACGAGTCAGGCAGGATTATTTAATCTACTAAATTTAATAAGTTTATGGCGGAAACAAAGTTACTCAAACTAGGATGGAAAGATGAATGACAAATACTTTGTCTATTGCAAATCTGTGCGCCAATGTTTCCCTCTGCAAAAATACTGACACATGTACAGGTTTGATGAAAAACTGAAAAATATAATCTCTGCAGAGCATTTACTTGAAAGAACTGATCCCAAATATTAATTGAACTCATGACGAAAGGAAACATAAGTGATAGTTCCAAACATCATTCAGCTTATGAAGCTATTCTGCTCTTACAAGCTACTGGTAATGGGATCACTCCCTGGACCAGGTGGATTTAGTTGGATTGCCTTTACTTCAGGCAGTGGGGTGATTCCAATCATTCCTTGACAGGAATCCTCCATGAATGGTAAAGACGACTGAGGTGTTTCCAGAGTTTGTGAGAAGACTTGTAGCTCGGGTGCTCGTTGTTGTGGTTCTGTTCGACAAGCTGGGAATTTGTGTTGCAGACGTTTCGTCCCCTGTCCAGGTGACATCCTCAGTGCTTGGGAGCCTCTTGTGAAGCGCTTCTGTGGTCTTTACTCCGGCATTTGTAGTGGTTTGTCTCTGCCACATCCGGTTGTCAGTTCCAGCTGTCCGCTGCAGTGGGTCCAAGTCGATGTGCTTATTAATTGAATCTGTAGATGAGTGCCATGCCTCTAGGAATTCCCTAGCTGTTCTCTGTTTGGCTTGTCCTATAATAGTAGTGTTGTCCCGGTCGAATTCATGTTGCTTGTCATCTGCTTGTGCGGCTACTAAGGATAGCTGGTCGTGTCGTTTCGTGACGAGTTGGTATTCATGGATGCGAATCGTTAGTTGTCTTCCTGTTTGCCCTATGTAGTGTTTTGTGCAATCTTTGCATGGGATTTTGTACACTACATTGGTTTTCCTTATGCTGGGTATTGGGTTCTTCGATCTGGTGAGTTGCTGTCTGAGAGTAACTGTTGGTTTGTGTGCTGTTATGAGTCCTAGTGGTCGCAGTAGTCTGGCTGTCATTTCGAAAATGCTCTTGATGTATGGTTTTCAGCTCCCACACATTGCTGGGATGTGGAACACAGAGAGAGAGAGACGGAGCAACAGGCTGTTCCTTCTCAGGAAGGATGCATTTTCTCCCTCTCTGAGTTGAATCACACAATAACGTTATCCGGACCCAAACTGGACCAAATGAAGTCTGTTTGAACAGTGTCTGTACTGTACTTCTCCAGCACATTCCCTGCTCCATGTAGGTACATCATTGTTGCTGTTGGACACCCAGCCATTTCGTTTGGAACACATAACGCCATTAGTTTCGATGAAGTGTTTATATGTTCCCGTATACTTTTATAATACAACTTTTAATATCTTCACAATATCTGCATTTCAATGAGTACATCGTATTCTTAAATTAGCTCCCCAGTCTTATTCTCCAAGGGAAGATAAAATATTCATCAGGTATTCAACAGCTCAAAATCTTATGTGGTTAATAGGGACGTTTCTCATTCTCAGTCCTAAACGTTTAAACGCACATAACATAATGCTTTCATCGTAAGAACGAACAAAGAGAAACATCTTTGAAGCATTTCAAAAGCAATTTGTTTTTCACTTCAGTGGAATTACAACCATGGACAGTACGTCAGATGTGGTCTCAGCAACGGCCTGTACAGATGCAGTAAATCATCCTTAAGATCAGCACCAATACTCTTTGCAAGAAAAAGTATCATTGCATTTAATTTTCAAATCATGTGCTGCCTGTACAGATTAACTTCATGTGATTTATGTACCAGGACGCACGAATCCCTTTGTCCCACGGAAGTTCTGCATTCTGCCTACAGTTATATAATTTACGGTTGTTTTATGCTTCCTCCCAAACACAAACTTCTCACCACCCATATTGTACTGCTATTTTTCTGGCCAATATTTACTCACTGCCCTCCCCTTTCTGTATTCCATTGCAGACGTTCTGCCTCCACATGAAATCTTGTTGAATGACTATCCTGGTGTATGAGCAAGCTGAGCTCCAGTCTTTCAGCCCCTTCTTCCAAATCATTAACCTAGATTGTAAACTGTTGATGACCTCACAATGATTCCTGAGGAATTCCACTTGTCGTAGCATTCCAACCCGAAAGTAAGTAATTATCTCGACTCGGTGTTTCCTGGTAGCGGACCAGGGCTCTCTTGTTCCTGTTTAACAGCCTAGAAAGGTTGCATGGCTTCTGCTACACTGTGTAGCTGATTGTCGATTTGTTTCTGACCTCAGCGATCCTCCACTCAGGCCATTTGTTGTCAGATGATCAGGTGGAGTTCGTACCGTCAATGATCCTGATCCCTGAGATTTTAAAAGATGAGCACAGAATATAGACTAACACTTGGGGGAATCGCTATCTTTCTGATGAAACGATAGAACCATCTGCAATGTCAGTCATGTGCTCAATTTTGACCTTCAGACCCTGAGGAGGGGGCAGAGTTCCTGTTAGCCTGATGAACATTGGTCGCCTTAACAACACAACCAAAAATGTCCATCATTAATTTCATTTTTGGCTGTTGTGTTGAAAGATTGATGCATTGACTACACATTAAAATAAGCGATTGTCTTTGAGAGGTGACCTTATAGGGGTTTATAAAATCATAGAACAATACAGCACAGAACAGGCCCTTCAGCCCACGATGTTGTGCCGAACTTCTATCCTAGATTAAGCACCCATCCATGTACCTATCCAAATGCCGCTTAAAGGTCGCCAATGAATCTGACCCTACCACTCCCTCGGGCAGCGCATTCCATGCCCCCACCACTCTCTGGGTAAAGAACCCCCCCTGACATCTCCCCTATACCTTCCACCCTTCACCTTAAATTTATGTCCCCTTGTAACACTCTGTTGTACCCGGGGAAAATGTTTCTGACTGTCTACTCTATCTATTCCTCTGATCATCTTATCAACCTCTATCAAGTCACCCCTCATCCTTCGCCGTTCCAACGAGAATAGGCCGAGAACTCTCAACCTATCCTCGTACGACCTACTCTCCATTCCAGGCAACATCCTGGTAAATCTTCTCTGCACCCTCTCCAAAGCTTCCACATCTTTCCTAAAGTGAGGCGACCAGAACTGCACACAGCACTCCAAATGTGGCCTAACCAAAGTCCTGTACAGCTGCAACATCACCTCACAACTCTTGAATTCAATCCCTCTGCTAATGAACGCTAATACACCATAGGCCTTCTTACAAACTCTATCCACCTGAGTGGCAACCTTCAAAGATCTATGTACATAGACCCCAAGATCCCTCTGTTCCTCCACCTGACCAAGAACCTTACCATTAACCCTGTATTCCGCATTCTTATATGTTCTTCCAAAATGGACAACCTCACACTTGGCAGGGTTGAACTCCATCTGCCACTCCTCAGCCCAGCTCTGCATCATATCTAAGTCCCTCTGCAGCCGACAACAGCCCTCCTCACTGTCCACAACTCCACCTATCTTTGTATCATCTGCAAATTTACTGACCCACCCTTCGACTCCCTCATCTAAGTCATTAATAAAAATTACAAACAGCAGAGGACCCAGAACTGATCCCTGTGGAACTCCACTTGTAACTGGACTCCATGCTGAATATTTACCATCTACCACCACTCTCTGACTTCGACCAGTTAGCCAGTTTTCTATCCAATTGGCCAAATTTCCCTCTATCCCATGCCTCCTGACTTTCCGCATAAGCCTACCATGGGGAACCTTATCAAATGCCTTACTAAAATCCATGTACACTACATCCACTGCTCTACCCTCATCCACATGCTTGGTCACCTCCTCGAAGAATTCAATAAGACTTGTAAGGCAAGACCTACCCTTCACAAATCCGTGCTGGCTGTCCCGAATCAAGCAGTGTCTTTCCAGATACTCGTAAATCCTATCACTCAGTACCCTTTCCATTACTTTGCCTACCACAGAAGTAAGACTAACTGGCCTGTAATTCCCGGGGTTATCCCTATTCCCTTTTTTGAAGAGGGGCACAACATTCGCTACTCTCCAGTCCCCTGGTACCACCCCAGTTGCCAGTGAAGACGAGAAGATCATTGCCAACGGTACTGCAATTTCCTCTCTTGCTTCCCACATAATCCTAGGATATATCCCGTCAGGCCCGGGGGACTTGTCTATCCTCAAGTTGTTCAAAATGTCGAACACATCTTCCTTCCTAACAGGTATCTCTTCTAGCTTATCAGTCCGTTTCACACTCTCCTCTTCAACAATACGGTCCCTCTCGTTCGTAAATACTGAAGAGAAGTACTTGTTCAAGACCTCTCCTATCTCTTCCCACTCAATACACAGTCGCCCACCACTGTCCTTGATCGGACCTACCCTCGTTCTCGTCATTCTCAGGTTTCTCACATACGCATAGAATGCCTTGGGGTTATCCTTGATCCTATCCGCCAGGGATTTTTCATGCCCTCTCTTAGCTCTCCTAATCCCTTTCTTCAGGTCCCTTCTGGCTATCCTTTATCCCTCCACTGCTCTGTCTGAACCTTGTTTCCTCAACCTTATGTAAGCCTCCTTCTTCCTCTTTACTAGACATTCAACCTCCCTCGTCAACCAAGGCTCCCTCACACGACCATTTCTATCCTGCCTGATCGGTACATACATATCAAGGACACGTCGTATCTGCTCCTTGAAAAAGTCCCACATTTCCACCACATCCTTCCCTGACAGCATGCTTCATGAGGGGCATGCATAGGATAAATAGACAAGCTATCTTCCCTGTCGTAAGGGAGTCCAGAACTAGACAAAATAGGTTTAGTGTGAGAGGAGAAAGATATAAAAGAGACCTAACGGGCAACTTTTCCATGCAGAGAATGGTACGTGTATGAAATGATTCACCAGACGAAATGGTGGAGGCTGGTACAACTGCAACATTTGAAAGGCATCTGTATGGGAATAAGAATAGGAGGTGTTTGGACGGATATGGCAATATGGGACTAGTTTGGGTTGGGATAGGTCTGTTTCCATGCTGTACATCTCTAGGACTCTATGACTCTATGGCCCAGTCTTCACTGTTCCCTGGGGAAGAGAATACCACAGACAGTAAAACTCTAAGGAGATAGGAACATCCTTGTCTCAATCTTAAATGGGGAAACGTTGAAATGTAAAAGTGTATGAACCTCACAGCAAGTCAGCTTCACCTTTTTAAAAATGAGGATACAACCAATAGGAAAGGCAGAGACCATTCAGCCCCTCAAACCTATTAACATTCCCATTGGCTCTGTTCAGTAAAGTATTTTTCAAACTCAGCCTCTGCTACTCCCTTGGTTAGACATTTCAGACAGCATAAACCATAGAGCGTATGATATTGGGCAGAACTAGACTGTGTGGTCCACCAAGTCTGATCTGCTGTTCAATAATGGCTGACATATTACTCAACAAAATTATACCGCCTTCTCACTGCTATCTTGATCCCCTTATCAATCAGAATATATCTATCTCTGTCTTAAAGACAGAACTGTGTCTGTGTCTCTATGTCTGTATGCATATGTGTGTTTCAGCTTATTGGCAAGAGGCAGAGGGTGGTGGAGGAAAGTTGACTTTTGGACTGGAGGCCTGTGACCATGGGCGTTCCACAGGGATTGGTGCTGGATCCACTTTTATATCAATGATTTAGATGAGAATTATACAAAGTATGGTGAACAAGTTTACAGATGACAACAAGATTAGTTATATAGTGGAAGGTGAAGAAGGTTGCATAAGGTTACAATGAGATCAGGTTTAATTGGGTCAATGAATCATAGAAATGTACAGCACAGTAACGGACGCTTTAGTCAAACTTATTCATGCCAACCAGATGTCGTAAGTTAACTTAGCTTCATTTTCCAGCATTGGTACCATATCCTTCCTAACCCTTCCAATTCATGTCCCCATCCGGATGCGTTTTAAATGTTGTAATTGTACCATCTTCCACAACTTCGTCTTGCAGCTTGTTGCATAAACATACCACCTTCTATGTGAAAATGGGGACCTTAGGTCCCTTGTATAGCTTGTCCAACTCATCTTAAATCTATGTCCCCTCGTTTTGGACTTCCCTACACTGGGGTAAAGACCCTGACTATTCACCCTATCCAAGGTCTTCATGATTTTATAAACATCTAGAATGTGCAATTTTGACCCCAATCAACACGAATGGCTGTGCTTTCAGTCAACCTGGGTCTATGTTCTGAAATTCAATACTGACTCTGTTTCCTTCTTCATCACATCACAATTGTAAAATCATTTTAACAACTTGTTCAGCCACATTATGAAACACCTCTGTGGGATTTGAATCTAAACTTCTGGGCTCAGAGGAAGACATTCTAACACCATTTGGCAATAATCTCTGAAGCTGCAACATTGTTCTCATGTGTGTTTGTTCATCATGCAGTTTTGAAATTCTGTGACATACTTCCTTGACAGACAGGACTTGATTCCAGACATTCTGGTCCAGAGTGAGAGACACTACCATGCGAGTTCAGGTATTGGAATACAACCCAGAGCTCTGGCTCAGAGGCATAGGCATTACCCACTGTACAAGTCTGAAGCCATGCCCAGATTTTGGGTCACATTTTAAATGTCAGCTTTCAGCTCAGTGTGGATTCATTAAAATTTGGTTAACATTACTGAATTACACAGGTAAATGAATTGCATTTTTATACAGGTGAAAAATACTCACTTTAACTCTAGGATGTTGAGCTTATGTGCACTGCCTTCGAGATAAACTATGATGATCTTTAATTGCTGGGCTATGATTTCCACCTAAAGTGGCTATTATCTGACATCTGCAATATGAGGGAGAAAGCATCCTGCAGATACACTCTACAATATAAAGGATCTGGAATAGATATTTATTCCTGAACACCAGAGACGAAGAAAGAGCATACTTTCTGGATCAAAAACACCAATCACTCTTTCCCACCTCTAACGTGCGTCTGCTCTCTTCTTAAAACAATGAAGGAAACCAAGGCACCTGATTACTGTCCAGCCTTTCTTCCCCAGTGCTATCAATCACTGGGCTGAGGAGTGTCAACTGAGGTTTAATTTCAATAAATACAATGTATCACAATTTAGGAAAACAAACAAGGAGTGGAGATCTACAATTAAATGTCGGGCCATTGGTAGTATTGTAGAACAGAGAGATCTCGGGTTCTTTTTTTTAAGTTTGTACCATGTGTTGGCAAGGTGGTTATGAAGGCGTTTGGTTTGCGAGCCTTCGTTGCTCAGACCTTTGAGTACAGGAGCTGGAACATTATCTTCAGGTTGCACTGGACATTCGTGCGGTCTCTCCTGAAGTACTGTGTAGTTCTGGTCACCCAGTTACACTGAGGATATTATTAAACCGGAGAGGGTTCAGAAAGGATTTATCAGTCTGTTGCTTGGAATGGACTGTTTAAGTTATAAGGACAGGCTCGTTGGACTGGGACCTTTGTCACTGCAGCGTAGAAGGTTGTGGCAGTATCAACCTTATAGAGATTTATAACACAATGAGGGTTATAGATAATATTGAATGGAAGGTGCGCTTTCCTTCGGGAGGTGGATTTCAAGACTAGGGGGTAATTTTAAGATGACGGGAGAAAGGTTTACAGAAGAAAATGTGTCATAGAGCTACCCAGCTCTAGCCAACCTGTCCCTGCCAAACAGATGTCTTATATTAATGCAGTTCCATTTGCCAGTATTTGGCCCATATCCCCCTAAACACTTCCTATTCATGTGCCTGTCCAGATGCCTTTTAAATGTTGTAATTGTCCCAGCCTGCACAACTTCCTCTGGCAGCTCGTTACGTACAAAGCACCCTCTCTTTGAAAACGTTGACCATTAGATCCCTTTTATATATTGCCGCTCTGACCTTCAACATATATCCTCTAGCTTTGGAACAAGCTGCCCTGGGTTAAAGACCTTGGCTATTCACACTACCCATTCTACTTGCAAGTATATAAACATCTATGTTCACAATTCAATCACTGATGCTTCAGGGAAAATAACTCAGGCATATTCAGCCTCTCCATAAATCTCAAAACATGCAACCCTGGCAATATCTTTGTAAATCTTTCCGAATTCTTTTATGTTTCACACATCCTTCCTCGAAGAGCGAGACCATAATTGCACAAAGTATTCAATAGTGGTCTAAACAATGTCCTACACAGCCGCAATATGACCTTCCAACTCCTACATTCAATACATTGTCCAACAATGACAAGGATATCAAACACCTTCTTCACTGTCCTGTATACCTGCGACTCCACTTTCAAATTATTATGAACCTGCACTCCAAGGTCTCTTTGTTTAGCAACACTCCTCAGGGAATTAACATTAAATGTATAAGCCTGGCCTTGATTTTCCTTTCCAAAATGCAGCACTTCACATTTATCTAAATTAAACTCCATCTCTAACTCGTTTTGTCTGTTCACTGCACCTTCAATTTTCGTGTCAAATATGAACTTACTAACCATACGTCTGGTGGTCACATTCAAATCATTTATGTAAATGATGAATAGTAGTGGACCTAGCAACAATATTTGTGGCACACCACTGGTCACAGGGCTCCAGTCTGAAAAACAATCCTCCATCACCACCCTCAAAGGTCTTCTACCTTTGAGTCAGGTCTGTATCCAAATGGCTAGTTCTCCCTGTATTCCATGAGATCTCACCATGCTAACCAGTCTTCCATGGGGAACCTTGTCGAATGCCTTGCTGAAGTCATTATGGATCACCTCCACTGCTCTGACTTCATCAATGTTTTTTGTTACTTTTTCAAGAAGAAAGTAATCAAGTTCGTAAGACAGGATTTCCCATGCACAAAGTCATGTTGACTTTCCCTTTCCGTCCTTGTCTTTCCAAATACATGCAAATCCTGTCGTTAGGATTCTCTCCAACAACTTGCCCAACACCAATGTCAGGCTCACTGGTCTATTGTTTCTTGGTATTTCCTTGCCAATTTGTTTAATAATAGCACCACGTTAGTCAGACTCATGTCTTCCAGTACCTCACCTGTAGATATTGATGATAAGAACATCTCATCAAGATTTCTAACAATCACTTCCCGAGCTTCCCACAGAATTCTTGTGTATAGTTGATTAGGATCAATGAAGTGCATTGTGATTACACATCATTTGGTTCGTGCATGGTATAAACGTCCTCAGAAGTGATAGATGTGGGTAAAGTTAAAATGTTTAAAATACATTTTATTTAGTACAAGAATAAAAGAAGGATCGGAAAAATATGATCCAAGCGCAGGAACGTGGGAACAGTTGAGTTTAAGATTATTGTTAGCATTGAGTGTCTGGGATGATAGGTCTGTTTTCAAACCTCCT